>NW_010264960.1:0-369 GCF_000690775.1 Eurypyga helias | reverse complement strand
AAAGAGCAGGCTTTCCCTCTCTGAGGATGAGACTCTCATCACCTATGTAGAGTTATTGCATCAGTGCATACAGCAAAAGTACTAGAATCTTCCTAACTGAAGAGGAGAAAACTCCCTCTTTTTCTTTTGGTGGTTTTCTTTTTAGCTGGAAATATTAAAGTTGCTGAATTGCCAAATCAGTAGAAGCATAAGATGCTTCTACGGTAAAATAACTAGTAACACTGTAAAATAACTAGTTGTTTACATAGTACAGCCATAGGAGAAAGATGTATATCAATGGGGGAAATGGAGCAGAAAGCATGTATCGTATGCTATCTATTCATTGAAAGATAGACAGTATCTATAGTCTGCATCCTAAGAAGTCCATTT
>NW_010264959.1:0-200 GCF_000690775.1 Eurypyga helias | reverse complement strand
GGCAGAAGGACGGAGAGACAGAGGGATGGGGAGAGGGAGGGACGGAGGGAGAGAGGGAAGGAGGCGGGGAGGGAAGGGCAGAGGAATGGATGGAAGGATGGAGAGAGGGATGCAGGGAATGATGGAGCGATGGAGGGATGCGGAGGTGGACGGAAGGACAGATGGAGGAAGAGAAGGATGCAGGGATGGATGGACAGAGG
>NW_010264958.1:151956-152256 GCF_000690775.1 Eurypyga helias | reverse complement strand
CGCCCCGCCTTTCTCTCTCTCAAATTACTGCATTATCCTTCCATTACTCTGTGCAACTCAGTCTGGATAAATAAGATGGATAGTTTTTAACAGCATTCCTAATAAGAAACATACCTTAATTGTTCCTTAACTAAGTAGCATGTTTTGACCCAACAAAATCTGTCCAAATGTAATCCATAAATGCTTCTTTGCTAGAATAAGTTGTCCTTAATCAGAAAAAGAATTGAATGAAAGTGAGAATACTGATGGATCTTTCACAGTCTGTGTCTCAATTTTCTTTATGAACCGTGTATTTTGAAA
>NW_010264958.1:88319-151930 GCF_000690775.1 Eurypyga helias | reverse complement strand
AACACCCCAGTTGAATACACATATGACTAAGAATTTTTGCATATGCTGTTTCCAAGAAACTATGTTACTATATTTTAAACACTAGATTCTGGGAATGACCTGGAAATGTCAAATATATTTTTAAGCCTGGAATGACAGAGTATCAGCTTTCAAGCTGATCAGAAGTCAAGGATAGTAGAAGTCAGTTTTGTCTCTGTTTCTTAGTTTCCCCATTGCCAGATTAGTTAGGCTAAACTGTAAACCACTAAGATTTAAAATCTTACAGTCTCATATGTTGAACTATTAAAAAGGAACTGAGTCAAAGGTCAGGCACAATAGCTATTATATTCTATTTTAAAAACATAATAGGAGGTATAATATTTAAGGTCAAATAAGAACATCAGAAATCAAACCACTGGGAAAGGTGTTCAGAAACAGACAGGCAGTAGGGTTCTACTAAACAGATTTGAAGTCATAAGATGGACTAAGAATACATACATGGACAGTTACTGCCTCTAAACTGACATGCAGAAATTTGACGGTATTTCTAAATGCTGTGAGACAGCAAATCTTTGATAATTTAGATTTAAAAACCTCATGCCAAAAAGCAGTGAAGAGAGTGATTAACAAACAAGTTCAACTCTTGATAGAATTCATATTCTGAATTTGTACTTATTTATTGACCACCATGTGATGATTAAATGAAAAACTGTGCTTCACACTCCATGTAATTGCATTCCAAACTGGAATATAATCCCATCAATTTTCTGCTTTGAAATGTTAACTGCAGTTGAGATTTTGGTTAAGAAATGGGTTTTTTTCCCCCAATATTCCTGAAAGTAATAAATAAACAAATTAATATTTAAAACAAATTCCCCAAATCAAAGATACCTTATTAAAAAAAAAAAATCTAAGAGCAATTTACCTTTAAGCAAAAATCAAGTAAGGAATATGTGAGCCTAAGACATGAATATTTGGGGTAATTATCAGAAAGTGAAAAAAGGTTATAATAAGTATTTTTCAGTACTTATGTCTCTCAAAACAGTTGCAAGAATGTTAATAATAAGTAGAAAGATTTAGTTTCTTTAGTTTAAAAGAAGTTTTCTTCCCATAAGGATTATAAATTTAGAAGTTAAATTATATAATAAAGTTTTATCATTCTTTAATTCTGGACATGCATGTTCTGTAGAGAATTTGTTATTACATTCCTTGATCAAAATATTTTATTATTGATGACAAAAAGGGAAAGTCTAATAATGAAAGAAGGTTGATGTAAAATGAATATCATAATATTAATTTGCTTCGTACATGTGGGAGGTGTTCAAATAGTAGGATGGTGAGATCTGCATAACCATCTTACTATATCAAAATGCATGATACGGTAAAAAACTAGGACGATAAGAATTTCAAGAGGAAAAAACCAAAGCCTTATTTTTACCAGATCATTCTCTTTTTAAATAGAACCTGTTATAGCAGGTTCTGTATATTTATTAAATTAAGATGTTTAATGTTAATGAGTTTATATTTCAGATACTTGAGGAAGAGAGAATCTGTACAAGAAGTTCAACAAAGATTAATATTATTATTGCTTCCATTTTTCTGATTCTTTTGTTAATTTAGAAGACCTAATACTTATAAATATATATCAATACCTCTCAGATGTAAGCCACGCTAGTGTCTTATATTCCATAATCACAAGAAGATAAGCCTCACCAATTTCTGAAAGCACTACACACAAATGGTGGATTAATAAGCAGGTAACAAAAAATGGCTGGAACATTGCATCACACCAAAACTTCTTTCTACTTAATTAGTTTGAAACTTCCTGGAATTTTTAAAGATTAATTGGATAGGCCTAACTATCTCCGAGCTTGACTTTCTTCTCTTTCCACAGTGTAACATCTGTGAATACTAGGACAAAATGAATGATTTTATTTATTTCTGAATAAGAATCCTTCTTTTAAAATAAACTGAAAACTAATGTTAAGATATCCTACCCTGAAAATTTTAAGGAATAGTAGACATTTTCTGATCCTGCAGGGCTAATGATCGATTGGCAAATGACCCCAGGAATATAATAAAATATTTCTTTCTATCTTGAAGTCTTTCTTTTCATTGAAATAGAAGGAAAAGAAAGGGTTTTACTTCAGGACATAAATGTTCTCCAGATTGCCTGTAAATAATCTATATGACCTGTGTCATCAGCTGTTCAGCCCACAGGATTCTTAATGCATCATTCATACAAAGACTTAAATGGCTTAGTGATAGACAATGTCTTTAGCATGTTTCACTGCAACATCACATTCGGCTGCAGTAAGTTTTATTGGGCTCATTAGCTATTTAGTCTTTTGGGTAATCAAAATTTGTTATCACCATTGACTGTAGTTGCTACACAACTCCATCATAACTTGCAATGAAATATCTGAATTTAATCTTTAGACCACAACAGGTAATTTCTTTTCAGAATTCCCTTGCAATGTGTTCTGCTTTCTCTTGCCTTAGATCTTTTTTAATTAGAAAACAATATAGTACAGTAGTCATGTAAATAAAACCCAAAGATGTTAAAAAAGTAGTTCTTCCAGTGTTTGTTAGGTATGTGATTTAAGAGCACGTGTAAGGACCACTTGAACAAATTTGAGCCCACTTAAAAGAATTTGAACTGAAAGAAAGTCTGGCAAATTATGCAGAATTATGTATATTTATTTTCTAGGACAAAATTTGTCTGTCTAAAGCAGCTACTGCTAAGTTCATTCTGCTTCGCTAGCAATTTTGAATGCATGTCTGGTATTTTTTTACAAAATGATAAAACTAGATCTTTAAGCAGAAGTGAAGAGACCTCATTGAGTTACACTGATATTTACAGATCTTCACTAAGATCAGGATGGCATTGTGCTAGGTTCTGTGCATTTTATAAGAATAAAATAGTGCTGAAGGACAAGAGGGCTGAAAAATGCCAGAAGTTTCAATAATTTGTCTAAAAACCACGTATAAAGCACATGATGGGCATAAGGCTAATACTGGACAATGTGGTTATGTTCCCTAACCTGTTGATTGCCATAGGCAGAGAAGCTGTATTATAGAAGGCATATTCTATTCTTGATTTCTTTCATACCCTTCTTGCAAGCACTTAATACACTCACTCTTAGAGCATTTAGCTAAGTGGACATTTTTTCTGGACCATTATGGCCATTTTATGATTATTGGTTTATAGTTAATTTTCTTCGGATCTTAGATTTTGAAACTGAGCAAGTTCCTGCAGTTTGCTCCAAAATCTTTTCTATTTCTACCCATATTTTTATGTCCAAACTTGATCTGTGGTGGGTAGGGAAATCCCTTTCCTTATGGAATGCTAATTTCTCCAGAAAGTATCAACATTAATTGATTTGATTTAAAGAGTTATACATGTTTACTCAACACAAACACAAATTCTATATGGGCAAATATATTTGTATTTGTTGAAATCACAGTCATACCTGTAAAATATTATGAAAAAATAAGTGTAAGAAATATATACTAGATATTTTATCATGTACAGAAATGCAGCCAGCAGCAAATATTGTCATAAAGTTATTCTAGCAAATCTATAACCAGGTATTACTGTTTGTGAGGCATTTGCCACAGTTTGCTCATAATATATTTAATCTGAAACTTATGGTGCACATGGTTTCAATTTCTAACCTGAGCTACAGTACTCTCTAGATATGCACAGGATAAGAACCAACCACACAGAGCTTAAATATCCAGTGTGGATGGTTGAGAGACCCTTAGGAATGTCAGCTGAAGCTGGAGCCTGGCCAAAATTTTCTTTCTTACTGCTTCAGAGAGGTGTTCATCAATACTCATATCTCCAAGCTGAATCTAGCAACTGCACTATCACAGACTGGGTAAAGAAGATCATTCAAGCAGTCAGTGTCTCCTCTAACTTGAGAAGTGGTGCTTGCAGCTGCTTTGCTTGCTTATCCATCAAACCGGCTGTGCAATTATTTCCCTGTAGTTCTGATATGTACCAGAAGTACCATATCTTAACCAACCAGAGAAGGATGGGTTCACACAGGAAAGTTTTGGTCTTATATAAAATTTTCTGACACCAGTAAACTTTGCCTCCAAGTTGAGACTTGTCCTTACAAGAGTGCCTATTCTACAAACCCTTTAAGATGGTGATAGGCACTACAACAGGGATGTTGGCAACAATCGTCTCCCATATGTGATGCTGATAGTGAAACAGCTTCCCTTCAGCTACCTGTAGATCAAAGAAGAACAGATTATTCATGCAAGATAAAAAAAGTCTGATATGAGAAACTAGTTTCTAATATTTTCTGCCTTTCAGTGTTTGAAACCTTCCAGGCTTGACTCTGACACAGCAGTAACAAAGCCAGTAAGTTTAAACCTGGGTGAATTATACAATGATTTCCCCTCTCCCAGTCTCATGGAGAATTATGTTGCTTGATGTAAAGGAGAAGTAATTTTCATGTTATCTTGCACATTTTAACTTAATGCCTATCTAGTGTAGAGATATGAAGTTGTATCACCACTTACTTAAAGCTACGAGAAAACTGCCATCTGTCCCAAATGAAGGAAGATAGCAGTTAGTCTCCAAATCCCTTTAATTTCTTTAAATGCTGGTATTAAAAAAAAAAAAAAAAAAGTTGTCTTGCAATATTTATAGTATTTTGTACAGTCAGTATAAGAATGCTTAGGTAGAAAAGTATCTACATGTCATGGTTTAATCCCAGCCAAGAACCACAAAGATGCTCACTCACCTCCCCTCCTCTTCCAGTGAAGGAAGAGCATTCAGATGAAAACACAAGGAACCTCATGGATGAGGATAAGAACAACTTCATAATTGAATATAAATTAATAAAATAGTGTTACTAACAACACTAACAATATCAATAATACTAACAATACTAATAATATGTAATGAACATAATGGTATCACTACTACTACTACTAGTATGTAATGAAAATAATGGAAAATCAAACAAATGATACAACTGCTCATCACCCACTGACCGATACCCAGCTAAGTCCTGAGCAGTGAGAGCCAGAAACAGAGAGCCCGAAAGAGACTACCTCAGATTCAAAGTGAGCCCCAAAGAGTGAGAAAATGACTGAGAGAGAATGAGGGTGAACAAGAAAGCCAACATGGCCCTCGCCCCCAAGACCGATCTATACTGAGCATGACACTTTATGGAATGGAAGACCCTTCAGGTCGGTTTGGGTCAGCTGTCCTGGCTGTGTCCTCTCACAGCTTCTTGTAGTGAAAAAGTTGGGAACACAGCTGCCACATCAGAAACTGAACAAGTTCTTGACTTGGTACAAACACTCCTCAGCAACAAATAAAACCACCAGTGTTATCAGCACTCTTCTAAGCACAAATCCAGAACATAGCCTCATACTAGCTACTGTGAAGAAACTCTGTCCCGAGTAAAACCAGCACACTAAGATAATTCATATTCTTCATATTTCAGATTCTTGTTATTTTATGTTAACTATTTCATCGACACTGAAATGTGAATAAACATAATCTTTTTATATATGTGTACAGTTCAGTACATGCTGGGCTTCTAAACGGTGGGAAGTTCAAATATCACTTACAAAAATAATTGCATATTACATCTTTTGGTGATAGTTTACCTGAGGCATACTCCTACAAGGTGTTTGGCAGACACCATAAGAACTTTTCAGCAATAGAAACACCCTATTTTTACAAAATACTGAGCTGAGTTATCTGAAGGAATGCTTCTTTCTGGAAAGATTTGGCTCAATGGAGACACAACAGATGAGACTACAGAGGGAAAACGTTATTAAAATGTGTTCGGATGTCTTTGTACTCTGAGCTTTTATCTAAAAAACTAGAACAGGTGTGCAATGTTTGGTTAAAATACCTTATGACCTAATCAAAAATTATAGCAAATTTTATTTATACCATTGCAGCAATGAAAGTATACAAGATCTAGCAGATTTCCTAGAACTAAGGTTTTCCTGTCTTTCTGCTCCTTGAGGATGACAGGATTATTTTTTTAATCACATATATATTTTTGTAAACTTTCCTGAAATCCAAAGTGTTATTAGTTTCTGATATTTTTGACCACAGCTTTCATTCTTTCACTCAATCTTCCACACTTATTAATTTCTCTTACATTATTTTGATACGTACAGAAGATCCATTTGTGTCATTATCAAAAGTTTTATCTACTAAGAAAAACTTAGGAGTGTGTCAGCTCTTTTTACTAGTGTTCCGTTGTTATTTGCATTGAGCTGAACATGTAATTTAAACCATCAGAAAAGATGATACTTAAAATGGGTTCCACAGTTGGAATAACTCCTCAATTAACTCACTTTCACCTAATAACTTCCTTTCAAATGAAAAAAAAGAATGCAGTTTCACAATTAATTTTAAATCAACAATTTTAAAGAGATTGCATATCCTCTTCTCTTTATAAACTAGTAATTATTGTGTCATGGGGTAATCATGTAGTTTGATAATGCTGCTAAAAATAATTGGGGGAAAAGGAGAAGCTTTCAGTAAGAATATGAGACTAAACTCATTCCCCTGAACATCCTCATAAACACTAATGCTAATATAAAGGAGATAATTAATTTTCTTGGTCAGAAGGGAACAGAAGGTCAGTTTGATAACGCTTGTGATATCAAGGAATCATATTCTTAAAGTTTAGTCATATTCACCCTTCATTTCTGTTACAGTTCCTGATTTCTTCATTTCCATTCTGTGATTCTTTACTGGTTCTTACTTCACTTTCCTGACTTAAAAAAAGCACACAAACAAGCAACCTTCCATTGAGCTTTTGACCTTAGGTACGACATGAACTGTGGATGTCAAAGTGAAAATTTTGAAGTAATAATAATCCTCAATGTTCAGGAAAATTCAGATAATTTTGAGAGCATAAAGTAGCTTTTAATATACTACTTGTGTCTGTAGAATCTGTCTTTCAAAAAAAAAAGATTTATAGCAGTGCCTATGCTATCATGTTTTGGTTGTTATTATAGAAACACCTGCTGGAGAAAATAATGTGGAACTGGGAGCACATTGGACTTCATTTGCGCATTATGGATTTTTGCCTGATGGTGAATGCTGCTGTCTGCATAACAAACATTTTAAACATCAGTTCATAGTTTTAAGAAGCTATAGACAATATTAGAAGGTATAAAGTATATTACCCTACCTTGGTCTTTCTATTTGTAATACCTTGAATTAAAATAGAATAGATAGTTTGATTTTTAGATTATTATTCTCACTTATATAGTAGTTATATTTGTTTGCATGACAGTTTTACAGCTTCAGATTTGATCTTCAATTTTATAATCAGACAATAAAATTCTTATATGCATATTTCTTATTCTATAAGCATATTCTTAAATATGCTTTTATTGCATATTTACAATATCCCCCTCATACAGCTGCTGCTCCAATCCATTTCTGCTGCTGTAGCTATCACTTCTATGAGAATTTGCATTGCAGTATTTGTATTTCGATGAGGATCTGTTTAGCGTCTGAATCTTCATTGCAGTGTACATGCATCTGTGCAACCACAGAAGAATTCTTGTTTCAAAATATTCCCTCTAAGCTATATCAATTATATGATCTTTCTACATTTGAAACTAGTGTGGTATTCTCGTTTTGACAAATCCATTTATTTTGTACTTTTCTGAATAGATGAGAAAATTACTTGCATTAATAAAAATGTCTACTGTTTCACCTAAGTGTATGTACTATATATGTGTGTAAATACCTATTTGAAAGTGCATTCTGGACTTTCCTGAAGTTTTCCCAAATCATATACAAATTTTGCTCCTATTTTAATGAATTTGGATCTGTTGTAAACAATTTAGGGTTTTTTATTCACAAGTTCAGGGAAGCAAAGAAATTATATGAGGTAAAAAGATTAAATGTCTTGCCCAAAATTCCCTTTTCTTCTTTAGATTAAAACATATGGCTTATTAATTTTTTATGTGAGTGCCTTGCTTACTCTTTTAGAAAATGATAACTGTTCCAAACAGCCGCTTGTCTTTTCAGAATTTTATAACAAAACATGGTATCTTGCATCATGATGAATTTGTGGAAAATCAACCTTTTTAATAAAGAAATATTTCTTTTCACACTAATCTGATGATCAGTGAAGCAGAGTACATAACCACTGAAACAAAGAAAGAAAAAAAAGATCTAATATGATTTGATGTTCCCTCTTACAGTAAGATCAGAGTTAATTCTGTCTCATATTAGCAAACTTTTTATCTTGTTACAATACATCAGATCTTATTAAGGATCTCCTTATCACACTTAAAAAGTGGACAAATGCATGAAACAAGAATTCAACAATTAAAATAACAACCTTTGTTTGATCCAGAATAATTCTTTGTCTGTAAGAACAACATTTTGACACACCTGAATTAACATGACCAAGCTTTCTTCAACAGTCCTTGCCTTTATATTAGTAGGCTGGTAAACGGTTCAACACACTTTCACTTCTGAAGAATGAAATGACTTACTGAGGTGTTGGAAATCATTCTTCATGAAGGTGAGGACCAGATGATTGCCTTTGATCTCTTTATTTCCATTTAATTGTGTAAGGAAAGTTTCTATTGTAAATAAATAAATAAGTACAAAGGTAGGACCTGATTCAGGTCCTTGAAATCAGTCAGATACTTGCTTGTTATTCTTGGTATTTTGGATGGGGCAATAAATACAAGAATGTAAATTCACATTTGATAATAATTAAAAAAGTAAATAAATACAGTTGTTAAAGTATACAAATTTGAGGATATAGGAAAGCTTATCTTTGAATAAATTATTCAACTGACAAAAGAATCAATAAAGCTGTGTAAGAAAGCTCTATACAGCTACTTTATTATTCTTGTTATTTAACAACAATTTTTAACACATTTTAGTTTAATAACACATAAGTTATATAGCACTATTTTAACTTTCCAAGATGCACAATTCTGAAATGTATTAGCAGCCACAAGAAGTATTTTTTGGCTTGCTTCTTTTTCAGGGAAGTATCAACTTCATTATTTCTCAGTCATAGACAAAGAATGATTCAATTATACTCCCAATATTTTTTTTTTTCCCCCAGATATCCTATTTTCTGCTTTGACAATGCAATACTTCCTTACTCTTTCAAAAGTGATATGGAGAAATTTGGTGGTTGCTGTGGTTTCATCCTGTCTGCCAACTAAGCACCACACAGCCACTCACTCACTTACCAATCCTTTAATTTAGTAAAAAGGTATCTTCTTAGGGTTATGCATAACTCTTCTTATTGTTTCTCTCTTCATGATATTACGGTTCAGTTAGAACAAGACATCTGTTCGTGTGACTTAAATGCTGTTGGAGACACTTCTACACGGCAGGAAATATACGCGAGCTCCCTGTTCATATAAAGAGCAGAAGTTTTCTTTCCAATCACTCAGGTTTGTGCCAGGTTTCTACAGTCTCTGTCATTTACAAAAAGAAAGGGATTTTACCTATTGTTTCTTTATTTCTATCCATAAAAGACCTTTGAAACAGGTCTTTGTATTTTTTACCATCATATGGATGTTTAATATTTTTGCATTTGTGTCCTTCATTTCCATCCACTATTTACTGGAGGTGACAGAACTTGTACCATAAAAAAATCCCCAAAAAACCCAGCACAGACTAACCTGATACTAATCCTCATGAACAGTAACAACTTCACCTCTGCTGTCATTCTGGAAGCTGGTTTATCATTTCATAGGTTGGGTTATCATTTTATGATGGGTAGCGAATCTTCAGTTTTTAATACACATTGTTTCTTGGTGTAGTTAGGATTAAAGGCTCATCATAATAATAACTTTGGTCTACACACTGAGAATTCTCTGTATCTGCTTTAATACATTTTACTATCAAGACAGTAAAAATTCATTTTCATACATGACTGTTCATGATGTCAGACACTAGCAGCACTCAGTCGTTTGTACCTGGGCAAACAGAATGTAATGATCCTCTCTTAGTTCTTCATCATTACCCTTAGTTGACAAAATCAATAACATCACTAAAAACAATTCATGTTCATGTACAGGTTTTTAAATCTGTATTTTAATGATGAGAATAGAATTTTCCCTTTTCAAAATAAAGACATTTTATAGTCTCCATACTAAATTCAGAGCTGTCTTGACTTGTATTAATGGACAGAGGTCAAAAACCAAAACTACTTTGTCCTTCATTGTGAGTTTCATTGGGAAATGATGTTAATCTTTTCTTTACAAAGAAACATTGACTGATTTCATATACAAGATGGCTCCTAGTGCATATGGACTATGGAGTGATATAAACCTTCAGAGGTTTCTGGAACATAATAGGCCAACACAGTTTCTATCTGAAGAACAAAAGCTTATTTAGAGTTGTTATTGATTCATATCTAATGCAGCAAAAAGTGAAGACCTTCAGAAGAGAACCCTTTCATTGTCACCGGTGTCATAGGGATAGCTTCAGTTTTCTCTTTTGATAGCACTCTGCAGATGAATCGTACCTTTCTGCTCACATGCTCCAAGACCACTTTTAAGCAGAATACTTAAAAGTCCTTCTGACCTGCATTTATTTCAGCTAATCCTAAGTGAAAGGACTGATACATAACACTTGATCCACAGCTTAATTTTGAGTGAATTTTTTTTTTCAAATCTGAAGGATCACTGTAACACTTGAGTAACAGAGAGAAAAACGCAGAAACACCAGTAACAACTCAAAAATCAGAGTTCTATGAAATCAATGAGTGCCTTAGGCTAATTCATTCATGCTGATCCAAAATAAAATAGTCTGCAGCCTAGTTACCCTAAGGACTCTGGAGGATTTCAGGTCCTTGGATTATAGGACTCCTTGCTTTTGTTCAGGAGTTTAACAAGTGATTTTCTGAATCAAGCTTCAGTTAGAGTGTAAATGGATATATAGGTGTTCCTGGTCTCAACTCTATAGCACAATTAAGGAAGGTGAACTGTCTTAAAAGATGGATAGTTTGCATACATCCTTATGCTTACTGTCTCCAGGCAGATAAGTTTGAATTTCTTTGCTGTTAGCTTCACAATCAGATAGCTGACCTGCACATTTTTATGCATACACAATTTTATTTTTCTGCTGTCTTTGTTCTTGAAATAGGTTAGCTTGCTTTGTAGAAGAAGAAAAAAAAAAGTGCAATGCAGAGAAATAAGTTAATATTTAAGCCAGCATAAACTGTGCTAACTCCACCAGGTGCAGCACCGTTCATCAGTGTTGGCATGGCATCACATTAACTATATTGCTTTTGGGAACAAACACATGTAAAGTGCTATATTCCAGCATTCGAACATGTTAAGAGAGAGGGAGGGAGGGAGAGAGGAAAGAAAGAAAGCTTTTGGTAAAGATATCATTTCCTTCTGGCTGTACAGAATTTGCAGTGGTGTGAACTAGAAAGGTGACCCAGAAAACAAACATAAGGAAATGGCTCTTTGTTATGCTTGTATGAAGAGCGATGCCAGTCAGATTTGGTTTTTTGTTTGTTCTTTGGAAGAAGTCTGACCAGGTTCTTCTGGAAAATAACAAATTAAAAAACTGTAAAAATATATACACAATATGAGAAAAGCACAACAATAGTATATATAATCTTCTGCCTGTGGTGCTAGTTCTTACTTACACTTTTGCTTCTGGAAAAACTAGCAATACACATTGTTTAAGCAGCTGCCCCAAGATGTGGCATATTGGTCATAATGTCAGGCTGTTGAATGCTTTTTTCTCCCTGCATTTCTGGACATAGAATCACAACAATGTTTGTGGTGGGTTGACCTTGGCTGGCTGCCAGCTGCCCACCCAGCCACTCTCTGACTCTGTGTCGTCAACAAGACAGTGGGAAGAAGTAAGATAAAAAAGCTCATGGGTTAAGCTAAAAACAGGGATATCACTGTCATGGGCAAACCAGACTTAACTATGTGAAAATTAAATTTATTGCCAATAAAAAATAGAATAGGTTGGTGAGTAACAAAGAAAAAAACTAAAACATATTTCCCCTCCTCTTCCTTCTTTCCAGGCTCAGCTTCACTCCTGACTCTTCTATCTCCTTCCACCCAAGTAGTGCAGGGGGATGGGAACTTCAGGTTATAGTTACTTCAAAAAAATTCTTCTCTTCAATTCCTTCGTCCTGACACTCTTCACCTGCTTCATTGTGGGGTCCCACCCACAGGATTGGTCCAACATGGGTCCTTCCCACTGTCTGCTGTTCTTCAATAACTGCTTCAACATGGGTTCCTTCCACAGTCCATTAGGAACAGACAGCTTCAGCACGGGTCCTCCAGAGGCTCGAGTTCCAGCAAGGAGCATGTAGGTTCTCCATGGGCTGCAACTTGCTTCAGGGCTCCACCTGCTCCTGTGTAGGGGTCTCCAGAGTATGGGCATCTGCTCTGGCATAGTCCTCCATGGACTGCGGGGTTAAAACTTTTTCATTATGATCTTCTTCATGAACTGGAGGGGGAATACCTGCTTGGGCACCTGGAGAACCTTCTTCTTCTCTGACTGTGGTGTTCCCTCTGCTGCTTCTCATTCTTCCTGTTCCATCTGCCTCTGTCTATTTAATATTTTTTGTCCTTTCTTAAATATATTTTCACAGATGGGTCACCAGTTTGGCTGATACGCTCAGCTGTGGCCTGCTATGGGTTTGTTGGAGATGGCTAGAATCAGCTGGAACAGTCTGTGACAAGCTCAGCAAGGTCCCTGGCCTCTCCTCATAGAGGCTACCCTGCAGCACACCTGCACATAAACACAATACAGTATGGTATAAAAGACTCCTAGATGACTAAGGGTAACACTTTTAAAATAGACTGCAGAGAGAGAGAGAGAAGTGGGAAAGAGAAAAATCCATGTGGAAAAGAAAGGAAAATACTAGGAAACGTAACTTTGCTTTTCAGCTGCTTCAGTTAAAAATTAAATTCAAAATTTAATTGAAAAATAACAACATGTTGTTTAGATGTTACAATGCTGCTTACAAGACAGCCAGCTCATTGGAGATGGGTGGTCTGGGACTTACATCTATGGCAAGCAGCCTCGCAGGTAGGAGAAAGTGAAGGTGAAAAATCTCAGATCCCAGGAAGCCATTTAGCAAAATGACAGTTGTCACAGTTTAATTTAGCTCTTTAGCATTTTTTTTTTCCAAAATAGACTATCTGGAAGCTCTAACACATCAGTTTAGGCAGAGATGAGAAATGCAGCTATGATAACAGAGCTGCTTCTGCCTTGTGTATTTTTTCTTTTCTTCTAAAGGGTGAAAAAGACTTTTATTTTGATGCTGAATTAGGTCTGCTTTCAAAATTATTTCTTTTTAGTTCCTCTTTCTTGATTAGCACAAGCTAAGATAGAAATTGATGCACAGCAATGAGGGAAATTTGTTTCTTCCCCTGCAAGTGACACAAATATGGGATGGAGAGACTAGATATGACTATACTTTCTCATTTCAACTTTATGAACATCTACTACTGAATACTTCAAGAATTTTAGTTTTGAAGTTAAATGGAATGAGAACAAAGAATAAGAGAAGCCGAGAAGTTCAGAATACATGCAGTTAACATTCCTCAGAAAAAGTTTATTAGGACAAGGTTGGCTCACATTTGGTCAATTATGTTTGAAAATATATAAATATAAATATTTAATGAAGTTGCAATCTAATTAAACTACATTAAGATGTCATCATCCTTCTTTCTACTGTGCCCAGCTGAATAGGGTTTTGATATTGAAAACCTTCCCTTTACCTTTTTAGGAAATAACATTCACATTTTAACTAAGTGTCTGGATAGAAAAATTATTATATTCTCTAAGGAGAGATTTTATTTCTCTGCAATTTTTCCATGCTGTTTTGTTTGGTTCATATCAAGTTTGTCCAAATCAACAATTCTGTTGTAGTTGTATCCTGCATAAGGTTTTTGTACCATTTGCTAACTTTAAGCCTACTGGAGTCTAATAGAACATTCTCTTTTACATGTGTACGTGATGTATTACAGTCAATGCACACAGGTGATGTTAAAAAGTGAACATAACATCTAAAACCACAAGATCTAATTGTAAAAGTTGTAGATAAATACAGATAAGTACTAAAAAAGGATATTGAAACCCTTCAGGTACTCCATTTACACCTGTGATATGCTTAGATAGTTCTGGGATCTCATCAATAAAGTCATGACAAACACTTGGATCCAGATTTTATTAAATTCTAAGATCTATTTTGAGAGTCTGTTAAGTAACTAAAGATATATAATATTTAGCTGAAAACAAAACTGAAGGATGTCAGTGTAAAACCTTTAATCTGGATACTGTGCCACAATCCACTAAATTCAAAGTGAGAAGAATGATATAGTGACACCACATTACTTCTACAGATTAAGAAGACATAGTCTTATTCTAAAAATACTTTCTTCAATGGTCACATTCCATCATGTTCATTGCATAGGAGAGAAATTCTGTTGAAGTAACAGAAGGCGCACACTGTAATTAAGATTGTTAAAAAAAAATATTCAATGTGGTACGTGAATTTTACGTACATAATTCTTAGGCTTATTAACAACTGCAGTGTTCTTTCTGTGGAAGAGATATTTCATATTTTAACACACCTGATGGTATGAAATGGTTTATGTTTGGAACAGAATGATTTTAAGGCAGAGAAATAAGCTTTGCTTTTAATAAGTAAGCAATAAAAATAATTCTAAGTAATTCTTTAAGTAATTCTCTAAGTGAAACTTTTCTTAGTGAAATAACATTTGCTGAAAAACAAAAATCCATGAGTCAATTTTAAATTTCCTTAAGTGTTTTTTGGTTGGTTATAGGCTCTACATATAAAGAAACATGTGATATATACACAGTGCATTTCTAGTCTTGTCTTTTAGAAAAATGAAAACTTAATTAGTATAATGCATGGGTGTTTAGTGTGAGTATTTCCAGAAATATTTATACCTAAGTACAATCTCTAACAATCTTTTTTTTTTTTTCCTCAGACTATTTTGATTAGATACTTTGGTATCTAGACCTTTCTTTTAAAAATAAGAATGAACCAGAACTTCTTTAAAAAATGATTTATAATTTTCTTTTTTAATAAACAAAATATTTTCCACAGGATACAAAGAAAGTGGTTCTCATGCACCTTATAAATTTAAAGAGGAACAACAAAATAGTCAGACAGATTTTTTTAATTTAAGAAAAAAAACACACCATATTTTACCTAAGAGATATGAAAGGAACAGGAAGTCTCAGGACCTTAGGTGTTAATAGACATGTATGTATGATGTGACAGTTGTTCGTTTTTTAATACAAACCTACAAATTACAATGGCAGTTAATATCATGTTTAGCAGCTTTGCCTCTGATTTGTATTTGGAACAATGTTTGACAATTCCATTGGAGACAATAAAATAGTTGTTGGCACATTTTAATTACTATATAAAGGCACACTCATTTCATGGAACTTCAGGGGGTAAAGAAGCCATCAATTACTGTGCTCAGCTTGAGTTTATTTAAACAAATGATTTTCTATTTCTGGATACATAAACTATACACTTCCAGTCCTCTGTGATATTTACTTCCAGGAGCTTTTCATTTGGGTTATAAAATATCCCAGATTAACCATATATATTAAAAATCAATGTTACAAAGGACAAGGTGATTATAGGCACAATACAAGTGGTTTGGAAACAAACGTACATTTGTAGAAATCTCTGTGCCACTATTCATTGAGCAGAGCAATATGTTTAACACTGAAGCCCTGAGGCATTTTAAGCCTTTAGTAACATAACAAACCCAATTTTGGCTCATGGGTCTTAAAGCTCCCCCTACTGTTTCATCTCAGTTTCAATAAGGTATAGTAATCAATAAATATATAAGCTAACTGTGGAAAGAGTACAGATAGAAGAAACACACACCAGGAAGTAAATATGACATGGCCTTACTCAAACTGACTGTTTGCAACATATTCTTTCCAAATTCAGGATACTCAGACTTTATGCATTAAGGTAAACACAAATGTTACATAGAGATATATCTCTTACTTACATTATAAATGCAATTTGTCAGTTATGACAGTGAAAGGAGGAAAAAAGTTACCTCGTAGTAAGCAGTGTGCTGGTTGATATTTTCTGAGCTAGTTTAGTATCTCACTCTCTAATTCAGAGATGCCAGCATTTTAACTGTTCATTTCTGTGCACTTTAATGGTTTTGGGTTCTGCAGATCTTCCTTATTCTTCAAATTATTTCAAAAAATTATTGCAGCTGTTAGGACTAGATTTACCAATATGCTAAAACAAGCAGGATAGAAGCCTCTGAAAATGTCCCAATACCCTTAAGTGTGCAGACTTCACACTCGTGGGAGATGAGTCTATTTGCCAGAATAATCCAGTCAACAAGACTGATTATTAAATTTCTAACTCATCTAAATCTAGTCAAAACTGGTAGAGGATCAAACTGTCAGCAAATGATAAGCTGGGTCCTTGGATGAAAATTCTAGAATACATGTTTGGTTTTTCATTCTGTATTAAGCAAACTTTATAATCTAATTACTTAAATCTCTGAAGGCAAGTGTTTTGTTTTGATTCCTATCTACAAATAAACTGTTTTATGTTGTATGCAGTACCCTTAAAAGAAAGGTAGTAAATGATCAGTCACAGCAAGTACATTGTCAGCATTAAGTGGTGTGAATCTCAGTCAACTAAGGGTTTTTAGTGATCAAAATATATTTTACTCAGCTTTTTTATTAAATATGTTAGCAAATATACAATATAATATAGAAGACAAGATTCAGTTGAGGAGGTATTTCACACTGACAGATGCATGATGAGGATAGGCTTTCACACCACCTTCAACCAAAACTGGTTTCTTTGGTCCTGCTTCAACACTCTCATTTGTTCCATTCACAAGGAATAACTCTGTGCCTCCCCTGTGCCAGCACTACTGCGCATGTGTAGCAGGCTAGTTCAGAGATAGCTGAGTTGTCTGAAAACAGTCCTATAAAACTAAATGGTTAGTTTTCAGCCAGAACAGCTAAACAAACATCGTACCAAATGATTATGAGTGTCACAGCTAGCACTAATAACTGAACTATGCAGCTGAGAGCTGCAAAGGGTTGGATTGCTGAATACCAAGGCTAGATTGGCTGTAGTTCATGTGTAATTGTGAATGAGCCAGTAAACAGAGATTTTGGTCTGGAGTCAAGTAGTCATAAATTGGCCAAATTCAAAGAATTGATATCTAGTATAAGAAAGATACATTTACATCACCACTGATACTAAGACATTCATACTTCAGAGTGTCCAGTCTATATTTTCTAGCAAAAAAGAAAGAATCCAGTTCAGTAGGATTTCAACTGTCTAGTTCCTTTGAAGTACTTCAAAAGTAAATCAGTTATAAAACCTAGATGCTAAGAAACAAGAGTTCTCACTTAAGACATAACCTCAGAAACAAAGAATGCAGAAAGATGGAACCTCTGTCATGCTAGTGTCAAATATACAAAGGTGGTATGACGGACAGAGGAATTGGACTTTTGACAATTCTGTTTGTATGCTACTTTGCTTTTATTTCTTCAACTGCATCTTTTATCAAAACAAACAAAGAACACAGCTGTTTGCATTGGATGATATAAATGCACACTTATTTTTTACAAGACTGTAAGCTGTCTTGAGATCAGGACGACTTTGTAAATGCCAACAAGGTTTTCCTAACTGAAGAGTCTGACAAATGCACACAGTGAGAGACTGGGTACCTCAGCCACTGTCAGCTGTCAAAGAAGGGAATAAAGTGTTTCCTAGACAGAAGCTGTCTGGACCAAAGGGAGAGCTGCACAGAAGTCAGGGAACGAATTACTCAGTTACAGTACTTAGAAGTGACCAGGATGAATTTCTAGCATGTAACAAGAAAAATAGCGTTGTGTTTAAACTCAGAAGGTACTTTGAGATTCTTTCAATATATGGCTAATTTATTACCTGGTTTTTCTTTACGTGTCACTATAGCAGTGACTGTATTGCATAACTCTCCCCATAAAATTTCTAAAACGTGTGGGTTTACTTTATGCAATATATATCTGGTTCTTGATGGATTGCAGAATATATATATTAGCTTACGGCTTTTACAGATTTGTTTGAATAATAATGACATAAATCAAACCTGATTTCTCAGCTTTTTAGAACTGCATAGCAGCCATTTTTAAAAATAATGTATCTTCATTTTATGCAGTGTAAAATTTGTTAATAGCCACCTCTTTTTAAAGTTAGCAAGGGAACAATTATTTATAGTCAATTGTGAATTATAATTTTATTATGTTTCTCTGTGCTGAAAATAGTGCACCATAGCTGCAGATAGCTTACTCTTCTTAGCACATCAACTGTAAAAATTATGATGATTATAAAATATTAAGTACACTAAACAAAAACCTGGTTGTTCATTTAAATGAAAGGTGATTTATGATATTGTGTCAGACCATTCTTGTATAACTTGGTCTAACTTAAAAAATAGGCGTGAAGATCATTAGATATAAGGCAAAACAGTTTCCCTACCCTGAACTTTTTATAGCCAGTATAGACTAAAGATAAAAGGGAAAGACAGATAAGAAAGCAGAGAAATGGCTTGCTAATGAAAATCAGCAGCTCTATCTGGCACAGAAACCATGCATGTTGGCTCAATAATCTATTTCTGACTGCCTGTTTTCTCCTGAATAGCTCAGCTTGTTATATCTTCCTTTGTTTTGCTGTCCATTGGACTGCTGATTTCAGTTTTTTAGGTCATTAAAGTGTAAGGATCCAGGTGTACCTCAGACATACAGACAATGCATAGCTGAGGCCTGGTATGACAGGTGTGCATGTGAATAATTATAAGTAACTATGTGACAAATTGCACAGACAACTTCTAAGATAATGTCTGAAAATTGAAAAAGAGAGAGAGAGAGGAAAAAAAAAAAGAAAAAAGAAACAAAACAACCACATGAAAATCTGAGAAAGTTGGAAATAGGCAAGATAGCTCATTTGTTTTGTCCTAATGTTTCGATGCTGACAGATACTGACCAAGGAACATTAATGGTTACTTATCTGGGATGAAACGGTGGTGCAATCTAGATCACAAGGTATCTTTTCTTGCTTTACCATTTCTTTTAGTGGCAGTAAATAGCTCCTTTGTTTGCAATCTTGGCAGAGCTATCAATGGTTTACAGACTTCACTGAGATCTATGACGACCTGCAGATCATCCCTGCTCATCAGAGCCACAGATGACTGGATGGATTTGTGGTTTATATGACTGTCAGTCCAACATGTGTTAGAGATCTTCAATGAGAGGTAGTGGAAATAAACCAAGAAGAGATGAATTAGAAAACAAAAATGAGAAGAAACCAAGAGGAAACCAAGAAGAGGTGCACAAGGGACAATTAAGTATCATAAGTAAATCAAGAAGAAGAAACCAAGAAGAGGTGCACAACAGGGGATTAAGTATTGTAACTATTTTTGGTTTTTAAGTAGTTTTGGAAATTACCCAAAAATAATAATAATCCCCAGAAAAAAATTCATAGAAGACACTCTGATCACACAACAATCTTCTAGACAACGTGCTTGCTGGTACTCAAAACCGAAGTATAAATTGATGTGGCATAAAAAGCTGAAGAAAATATAATTTTCAGTATGATCACACAGATACTCATATACTGACAGGTACCTAGAAAAATTAGTATTCTTACTACTTAATATTACCATCCTGTTGTCTGAAAAACCATACCTCATTCAAAACTCACTGTGTAAAAACTGCTAAACTTCGAAAAACTTTTGATGTGGGTACAGGTAGTTAAATTCTGCCCTGTATTTTAACCCTACATATTTGTTTTACCATCTTTTCAAGACTTATCCTCTCCTCTCCTGACTGCCCTGTTGTTCAAAAAGACAAGTTTATATTTTAAATAGAACTCTTAAAATAAGCTTTCATCACATACTTAGCAAAATATTAAAAAAAAAGAAATCATTACAAAAATACCTCTATTTATATATATAAAGTATGCAGTTATTGTTTACCTTATTGCATGGCAGTGGTTAAAGTTAGTGTGGTTTAAATACACAAATTGTTTATTTTACATTCTTTGAGCATATGCAGTCCAATGTAGGTGGGCACAAGTACACCCAATTAAACTATTTGAAGGACAAACATGTAAAATGGTAATTATAATACATCAAGGTTTTTCTACACAGTTTTTCTACAGTTCTTACCTGGAGGTCTGTCTGTTTTACAAGGAAGTTAAACATTAATTCAAGGACCATGATATATATAAATTAAACATTGAAATGCATAATTTCGTGGTACCCCACCTCTGGAGTAGAATGCAGAAACATTTGTTAGTACAAAAAATGCAATATTAGCATACCCATGCTGATTGATTCTGTATGATGAGACAAAATCCTCATCCTGAGATTTAAATGCCTTTTGCCATTAGAAACCCAACAGAATAAATCCCCTTAAAACAATACCAAGATAAAAGGCCATTTGCATCATGGTGAATGAAATAGTCATCATATGAAGTACTGTCCTCCACTTTGTCTCATCGATTGCTGCTATGGCATCTATTTCAGACACTACTTTGTGACCTGTAGCTTTGTATAAAAATAGGTGGCTTCTCCAGACTCAGGTTTTTAACATAGGGTAGGGGACCTTTAATATAAGTACCATTTATAGTCAGAATCAGAGTCAGATTTTCACATTAAAAATCTGATGTAAAATAATAGGAGTTTTGATTTGAGCTTGGATTTGTAATTAAAAGTAAATATTAAAGAGAGAAAACAATCTATAATTGATTTTTTTCTGAAGTTTAGAGAAGCAATTAGTTTCTTTCAATTACATTTTTAAAATTAAATAAAAAATAGACTGTATTTTGCACTGAAGAAACTCAAAATAAATGGAACTTATTCAGCTGTGTAAGTCTGACGTATTTAAGAAAAGAAGGAAACTATCATCAGTGTGTCTTCTTTTGCCAAAAGCACTATATACATACCATACAATTGTACTGAATCAGCCATTCATGTGTGCAGCAGCCATTTACTGAAAACTTTTACATGCCAAAGACTAAAATTTTGAGAAAAATTATTTTCCTCCCCACAGGGGAAAGTTGGAGTCAATTGGGAAGTAGTGAATGCATCTAGGGAAACCAGAATGTACAGCATGCCAGTGTCTTAAAATTGTACAATATAAATCTAAAAAAAGAGGAACTACTGATTGAACTAAAAGTTTACCTTTATGCTCTGGTTTCATATCATTATATTATAGAATAGAGTGGCATCCTTTCCTTCACCCCACCACCCACTCCTGCTTTGAATACTTCATCAAGTTCAAAGGATAATTTTTCTGTGAGTAAGTGTTAGATTTCAGACTCATCTGCCCAAGAAAATTCTTTGTCTACATCCTTCTATGAAGAAGACACATAATATTTCTATAACTGGCTAGCATTTTTAAAACAGAACAAACAACCCTACAGAACAAAAGAGACTGACAGATGGAATGCTATATTTAGAAGGTATTTGTCAACCTTTAAATTTTCATAAGAGACACTTGAAATTATTATTAAGATACTGTGATGGTGAAAGTTAAGAACTCATACCATAAGATATCTTTTCTTAAAAAAATTGGCACAGCATGACCTTCTCCTACATGGTGCTTTACTTCTAAGAAATAAATGATTATTGTGTCATGTGCTGCAGGTTAAGGTCATACAAAACAGACAATAAAATGTTTCACCACTTTGAAATAGTTTTGCTTATAATTCTTCTGATGATATATGAGAGATTTGCAAGAATAACAAAACAAACAAAAAAAAAAAGCTGGTGACTATCTGATGACAGCAAAATGCATACATTTAGTTGAGGCAGGACCTTTTTGCACCATAGTCTAAAAAGCTACTAGAAGTGAGTGGGTGTTTGGAGACTATGTTTCATGCGACTGAGCTGTTAGTGACATAAATAGCAATTAACACATAAAATGAAGTTAATTCTTAAAAATACCAACCAACCAAAAAGGGTTGTTGTTTTCTGTTTGTTCGTTTAATTTATTAATGTTTTACGGAATTAACAGTAAGTGGGAAAGAACGAAGTAGCTTGACAGAATTTCTATTGCATCTTTTCCAGTATCACAAATACCCAGTCACTGTTCCCTCTGATATTTGTATGATGTGTTTTTCTATGTCCATGCAGTTGAAGCTATTCTACTCTTATATTAAGTAAAGATCAATGTATTGAATTTTGATTTTCAATGTTGGAATGGCAAATAATGTGGAAGATATACTTACTTTTTTCTCTGTCTTCCCTGTTTTCACCAGACTTTTGTAATACATCTGCAAATTATTTATATGTAAATATCAATATTTTTATATGTAAATGTTCTTTTTCCAAAGAATTGACCCAGTGAAAAGCTTTTTAAATATAAAACATGATTAGGGGTGAAAAAGGTGTATACTTTTGATAGAAGAGATCTTTATACAATTATGCTACTCGACATGAACTGGCTCCCTTCTTTCCTCACATTAGTAAAAGTCCATTTACTAGCACTTGTGCTGATTACACAAATTCAGAAGTCCAAAAGAGATATTGTTATTGTCTTCCATACATCCATCTACCCAAAGGATATTAACTCTCTGAATTAACGATAAGAATTGTTCTAATAAAAACAGTTTATCTTAAAGACAATATTTATGTTAAATATGAAAACATCTCAGTTTACATAGGCAATTTGTATGTTCTCAGTTTGTACCTGTTAAGGGAGAAGCCACTGCCCAAGCATTCACACACCAACGAGGAAGTCGCACATGCACCACCCGAGATTTAACTGCTAGGACTGGAGTCTCTTTGCAGCAATTATACCTTTACAATCTAAGTTCCCCTCCTCTCACGTGTTGGGTTTGGGGTATATTATTCGGGTTTGGAGTCTCCTGATTCCTCATTGGATACTTTCTCTGTCTCCAGGCAGGACATTCCTTTTCTTATCATGAAGATGCAGCTCCTGCTGATGGATGTGGTTTTTATGGTTTACTCCACTTTCAGGGCCTTCCCTCAGGTAACTTAGTAAGAGTTCAATGTAAGTTCAACAGTAACTAGGTGAAAGTTCACAGCTTTCAGCGTAAGGCTTGTTGCTCATGCTATACAACAGATTATGTTTGAACTAGGAAGTGACTACTGTAACACACCCCTATTAAGTGCTGAAAGAAGGGAAGAAAATTAATATTGATGCAATTGTTTTCTTTCTCAAGGTGGTTGAAACTTGAAAATATGTATTTAGGTACACATATATTGCCTCATGTAAATGGCATATGGTTGGAATAACCTTCCTCCTTCTTTTTAGTATTATGAGCCCATTAAGTGTTAGATGTTATTTGTAAGAGGTGGTTGCAATTCTTTTCTGCAATAGCAATATACAAAACATGAAAATGTCTGTGATGATGCTTTTAGGGGCCTGAGTGCATATGGGCTCATTGGGAGTTTGGCTGACAGGACTCTGAGCCAGCTTGGACACAAGGCAGAGGCTGGCCTGGACAAATCACTTCAACACAGCTCAGTGGGATCTCCCCTCTGTTTTGCTCAGGGGCAGATTTAAGCCAGTGCTGTCAGGCATGGTCTCAGCCTGAGCTGACTGCAGCCATGCCCTGGCCTGACCAAGACCCAGACCCTCATCCTGACGCAGTCTCAGCCCATCCACATCCCCATTGCCCTGATGTACCTTCTTGATGCTGTATCTCACCCCAATTCCCCTCCTCAGGTCTTATCGTGACTTGTGGGTTCACATCCCAGCCTGACCTCTGCCTGTCCCTGGCCCCAGGGAAGGTGTTCAGTGCTTGGGGCTGGGGCTCTCCCCCCGCCTGCCTTGGTTCTGGTGGGAGAGTGGGACCAGCCCTGGCTGCCAGGCCCTGCTCTGCCCACCCTGGGGGAGCCCACATGCTTATAGCTCCCCTGCCCCCAGGGAACCACTGGCCCCTGCTACACCCTGGTGCATTAGATAAGTAGTGCTCATGAATTTCTGACAATCACAAAAGTGGCCTGATGCACATGAATCCTTGTTGAGAATAGTTCATAGATAAATTTAGCTCTGTTTTTTTTTTAATATCATCAGAGAAATTAAGCTCCTTTGTTTTAAGATTCACTCATCAAGAACTAGGTAAAATTTCAAACTAAAGCAGGGAATTCCAGGAGAAAGGAAAAAAAGGAGTTAGCAGGTTGATGAGAAGAAGCAGAAAGAAACCTGTGAGGTTGAAGAGGATTCACTGGTATTTTTGTTCAAAACATCAAATGTTTAGAGGTAGGTAATACTGCTGATGTATAAAAGACAGTGGAGTTAATTTTAATACGTCTCAGTGAGTGGCTCTTTTTCTAGCTACAAAGATTTCTGGCAAATTCTTTTTAGGTTTCAGGAAATATTTACTGTTTAAGCCTTTCTATTTTAGTTCTATAATGTGTTTTGCATCGGTCACATGGTGGATAGATTTCATGCTGCTTTTCATCACCTTCTTCCATCCCATTTACGCAATCCTCACTTCACACTTCTATCTAGAGAGGCAAGGCTGGATGTGCATAAAAATGCTATTCTTCACTTTCTTTCCCTTTTCCCACATTGTTCAGTACTCTTAAAAGAGGATTAGTAAATCCCTGGCTACTTAGAATTTCTCAGATGTCACTATGCCTTATACCATTTCTTTTCAGTACAGCCATTTGACAAAATGAAAAGAGCACAAAATTTCCTGAAAAAATAATTAAGCTTTACTGATCATGTCGAGGATGAGCGATATTTCCATGTTGTATTTTAAAAATCAGATCTTGGGCTAACTGAATGGGAATAAGCTGATTTACAAAATTTTAAGAGCTGACTCATAAAGTTGCTTTTTCACAAGCTCTGTAAATCTATATTTAAATTTTAATTTCCAAAACCTGCTAAGTAGTATATATTTAGTGGATTTGTTTGTTTTTAGTAGAAACCCTGTCTGACAAAAATCCACAATCTAACCTTAAATGCTTGGAATAGTATATATTTTTATGATTATCAATGTTTAAATATAATATATATCACATTTCCTTTTATTTACATTTAAAGCATGGATATAAGATCATTATTTGAAAATATGTGTATGTCCTTAATTAAACAGAAAGCAGTTAGCAAAAAAAAAAAAAAAGTCTCCAAATCTGCAAAAAAATTAGAATCTTCATGACTAATGAAGAAATAGGCATTGTATGTGCCATGGATTGCAAAGGGTTCTAAAAGTAATGTGTAGAAAAGACTGTATAGGTAACTAAAGGTACATGGAAGAGGCAATTGAATGTGCATGTGTAATTTTTTGCTTACCTGGATGTAGTAGAGTACTTTCTGCTGACATGAACTGTCTTAAAATAACTCTGATGAATACAGAACTTATTGGTGTCTGATACAGCTTAAGGTTAAAATATTTTAAAAGTTCATTTTCAGAAGAATATATTTTTTAATAGTATTGGAGCAATTAAAGGACTTAATTATATGCAGTATGTGTTTACTTTTATAACTCCACAGATTTAAAATACTTCAGGAAAGAATTTTGAAACAAACCAGATGAACAGAATATCAGCTTTTGACACTTTTTTACTGGTTTTCCTCTTTTTCCTAGAAAAGACCAATCAGAATATGAAAAAATTCATTTATAGATGTATATATTTCAGTCAAACTATCTAATGAATTTAAACTGAGGGGATATTGAAAAGGATCCCCAATTAATTTTTTTTTCTAAGCTTAGTAGTGAGAGCCATTCATTTTTTATTTGTCTTGATTTAAAATTCTTAAAAATCAGATATTTCAAAATATTTCTATTCTGGTTCTCAGATTTGAATTTCTCATCTTCTCAAACACAGATATACCAGGAAAGATGAAAGAGTCCCAAAAATATGTTCAACATCTCCATTTATTGCTTATAATGATCTTGATGAACTGATTGACAGTTCAGAGCACAGACTATAATCATAACATTATACAGTAGGTAGGCTTATTCTCACAGCTGGAATATCAATGCTGATTTGTTCATAGTAGGGAAAAAAGGAAGGGAAGTAAAAGTAAACCACAAGAGCAAGTAAGTGTCATAGCGATAAAATCTGATCTTGAGGGACAGTAAGAGGGATACAGTGAACAGATGTTGCAGTTCTGTAGTTATTCTATGATGCTGTAAGTCAGCTGATTTAGATTCCTCTACTGACACACTACAAAGACATAAGCAAGAAAAAGTCATGGCTGATGTCTTTAGGCTGGATTTATCCTGCCTAGCTTTTCTTTATTTATAGTTTTCTGATGGGTTTTGTTGTCATAGCAATTCACTTTTAGTAACATTGACTTATATCTTCATCTAGTCATGGAGTTTGCAACCAATATTAAATCTATTTCCCTTAACAAGGAAGGAAAAACCCAAAGAGGTTAAAGGGCCTGTATACAACCTGGCACTGTCAAGGATTTAAGACACAAACACTAGATGTGGAAAAACTAATTTGTGTCACAACAGTGTGTTAAAAACAGAAGGTCGACACAGAACCAGCACCTGATTATTAGTTTACGAGTAAATGAATTGGGAGAAATTCTATGATTCTGTGGCATAGATGGCTAAATACAATGCCCCTAGTTTGAATCCAGGGGACTTAGTAATCCATTTGTAGTATTGTGTTAAAACATCTATATTTTCTCTAGAATCAACTCAAGTCCAGAAATAGTTTAGCTGCTATCAAACAGGTCTCAAGGTCTCAAACTCTACTATGTCAAGTTGGCTTTATGCAACATTAGCCAGGGTACTTCTGAGCTCTGCTACCCAGTATGTAGACTATATATTAGTATTTACATTGCCTAGATGTTTCCACTACAGCGTATTCCAATGTCTTTGCAAATGATTGTTCAGGTAAATAAAACATTGTTATATCTTTTTAAATGTATTCATCATAATCCCATGGATTGCAGCAAACCCACTTGTGCACTGATGATAGCTTCTTGCACACAGTGTGTTTCACAAGTGAAAGGACATAGATAATAGTATTACTGTTAATAATTTTCACCAGTACTATTATTTTCATTCACAAAGAGTCAATTTACCACTTTCATGTGAGATACAAAGCATGGAGATGCTTGTTAGAAAATTTGACTGTAAATAGAGATTAGCATCATGGGCATATTGAAAGCATCTCTTAAAAGTGAAAAACCGTAAGAGAACAAGCCATGAAGCCAGTGAAATAAAAGTTATTCAGGTTGCATTTGGTGTAACAGAACAAGAAAGTGGGAAAAGATGATACAGTGAATGCAGAGAACAAGAAAAAGGATCTTCTGGATAAAATATCCTGAGAGCGTACATTTAACAAAGGAAAAGTAAAGTAATGATGTGCTGAGGTGTGAGACAGTGGGAATTTGAGCAAGATCTGTATTTGTACACATAAATGGTAGCAAAGAGATGAGATACATTTCATTTTTCTCTAAAGCTACAATTGCATTCCTGTATAAATATAAAAAAAACCACCACCAAAAAAACCTTTACAATTTTGTACATCATTATAATCTTTTTGAGTTACGTTCAACATAAACCTAGTCCTCAGCTTCTGAATAGTATTTTTCATCTCAGTTTCATATAATTTCATTACATACTTTGTAATGTTTTATTACTTAAAATAAGTATGTGCTTAAGTAATGTCTAAATGCTGATGGTATCCATCTAAAATAGCTAAATTATACACTTCTTTGAGATTAGGAAGAAAGTTAATTTTGAATGAAAGCTGTATAGTCATGGATATCTAGGCATTTTTAACATTAATCTAATCTGGGAGAAGTCTTGAGAGTTATTGAATATCATTATCTTATGAAAGAACCTGCTTAGATAAAAAGTGTCATAAGTCAATTACTGCTTAGGAGGAAAAATAATTAGTACAGGATGAGACTGCTCCCATCAGAAATTGCAAAATCATGTAATTTTTTTTTTTTAGTTTAGAAAATACTACTTGAAAAAATTGATTTCTATACTATTAGATTCAAAATTCCATCTGAAATTAGAAGGCTCTTTTGAGTAAGAAGCATTGTGTTAGAAGATACTTTAGTCAGTAAATGGGAACAGTTTGGTTTGCATCTTATCTGGAGCAGATGTATGGTGAAAGAGAGCACGAACTGAAATTTTCACAGGCTAAAAAAGAATTTTCAATTAGACTGCAACATATTAAATATTGAGCCACTGAAGAAACAGAGGCATTTTTGCTCCTTCATTTTTTCCTATCAGCAAGTCTACCTTCACAATTTTTTAAAGAAATTTTCCCGAGAAGACTGTGAATAGATTTGGCACAACCCAAAATATTTTCTTTACAGATTTTCACCATCTGATGAAAGAAACTGTTCATACAAAAGATGGTGAATATTTTATGGCAAGCTCTTCCTCCAAACAAGTTACTTTGTCCTGAATAGATAAAGTTTTATTTAATGGAAGTTATATGTATATACAACTGTTAAAAGCAAAAGGGTCAAAAACCCAAGTACTCAAATGATGTGAAATAGGCACTTTGCTGTAAATATAGAAAAATGAGCAAATATAAATGTTGGTATGCAAACAATACAACCAAAAAATAATTGTCTTATGATACCACAGAAACTGGGACGTGAGCTGGCAGAAAACAATTTTTTATTCAATAATATTATTGTACTACCTTCTGGAAACTGCATTATGGATATCTCCTCATGCATAAATTCACATTAGAAAAAAAAATGAGATGTGTATCTGTTCAAGAAATTGAGTTTACAGTGAGGAATAGGAACATAATGTTCTGAGGTACAGTTCATTGAACATTTCTGGGCTTTTACTTAAAAAAAGCAAAAACAAAACAAAAAAGAAACAACACTAAAAACACTTGCAAAAACTTGTACTTCACCTTTAAGGAATAATAAGTCTAATAATTCTCTGTTTATACTTGTCTCTCTTAAGGATATCAACAGATTCACAGGATGGTTTGGGTTGGAAGTGACCTTAAAGATCACCTTGTTCCAACCTCTCTGCCATGGGCAGGGATGCCCTCCACTAGTCCATGTTGCTCAAAGCTTCATGCAGCCTGGCTTTCAACACCTCCAGGGATTCCACCACTTCTTTAGGCAACCTGTTACAGTCCCTCACCACCCTCTCTATCAGAAATCTCAATCTGCCCTCTTTCAATTTAAAACCATTACTACTTCTTCTGTCACTACAGGCCCTTGTAAAAAGTCCCCCCCAGCTTCCTTGTAGCCCCTTCAGGTACTGGAAGGTGCTATAAGGTCTCCCTGGAGCCTTCTCTTCTCCAGGCTGAACAAGCCCAACTCTCTCAGCCTGTCCCCATAGCAGAGGGGCTCCAGCCCTCTGAGCATCTTCGTCCTTCCTCTGGACTCGCCTCAACTGGTCTATATCCTTCTGATGTTGGGGGCCCCAGAGCTGAATGCAGTACTGCAGGTGATAAATGTTAGGCTAGAATACTAAATTTGAAAATGTGGACATGAGATCACAACAAAGATTGTACTGAGGTTGAAATATATAAAACACTATTCTTAATATGTAACTCCTGTTTCCATGCCTACATGTATTTACGTGTGTGTATGTGCATTTTTGTATATATGTATTTTCTTACCACTATAATTCAAAACTTATTTGTAAAATACTGGTATCATTATCCTCATTTTAAGAAATACTAGATGAAGCATAGGTGGCTGAATTAACTTTTTAACAAAACCATCAGAACAGGAAACAGTATCAAATAAATTTAATATAATCCTTTTCTGATTAAGTATTTAGTACAAAACAATATAATTGATTTTAACATGCCTATACATTAGTTTGTAGGTATATAGCTTTGTATTTTATTATTTTTTATTTTTACAGAAGGATTTTTTACATTAAATAGAATGTATCTCTGGGAAGCATCACAAAAATAAAGCAGTTCTAGGGTTGTGGTAAATACCGTAGGTCTGGTTTATGCTTATGGCACAGATATGCTGAACAATAGCATAGAATCTGCCAAAATGTTTATGAGACTGACCTATTGTGAACAATTTTTTTGCAGGACAACAAGTGTTCTTAGTAAAATATATAATGGAAAAAGAAAAGGCAGAAGAAACATGATGCATGAGACTTGAATTTCCTGAAAATGTTGGCTTCTATGCCTAAAATATAGTGGAAAAAACTACAAATGTTATCACTGAGTTGATATGAAGTTTTAAACTTTGGTCTTTGGTCTCTATCTAAAAGGGATTTGGTATCAGTTGTAATAGCATGAGTTTGAGGAAACACTATGGAATTATGATGAGATGAGTCACTGCCAGATACAGAATTGCCTAAATTTGTTAAAACTTTTAATAAGAGAAACTGACTTAACTGATCGATATTTATTGTTTTCTACAAATTCTTGTTTGATAAGGTAGACAGAGAATATTAATCAAGTAAACTTTTTAAGATGTCAGGGAACTAAAATACAGTAAAACCAAATGGGAACCTGTTTCCTTCCCTTTGGAAGTTGCAGAGAGAAATTGCATATCTTAAAAAACTCTGCATTTTCTTAAAGCTTTCACATATTGCAAATGACGACCTAAGGATAAACTTAAACTTTGCAGGAATCGTTGATGAAGCACTGCCATCTTTTGGTTGTACAAATACAGAATATGGAGGAAGGATACAATTGTCACAGAAATAAAGGCATAGGCTGAAATAAAACAAAATATTGTTTTGTTCTAACATTTATCTACTATGCTTTTCTAGGTAATTAGCAACAATTGTTCATCAATATACTTTTTCATTACATTGTAATTTCACCATCTTACCAGTGAAACTAATACAACAAAATAGCTCTAATGCTGATGGAGAAATTATTGGATTTAAAAAAAATCAACAGCCTAATTTAATATGATTGTCTGCAATTTTTGAACTTAATTTAGTCTTTATACTTACCAATGTCTGCTAAGTAAAAAAAGTTTTCTTACACCCTAGATAAATTTTGATATTATGAAATCTAATAAATAAGAATGTAGATTAAAATTACTGTATAAGAATTATCTAAGAACTTGTTGGTGACTCTAAAATAATCTGTGTTTTATATTAGTAGCAATGCAAATTATTCTCCATTCCTTAAGTTAGGAATCTAATGCTGATACTCTGAGATGTAGTGTTGTGGTACCGGTAACTTGCTGAAAAATGTATTTTGCCACTTCCTTATTCAACAGCTTGCAAAGCATATAAATTTCTAAGTAAACACTGTAGTAATATGACAGAATGTTTTTCATTCATGTGGAACTATTTGTCACATTTAGTAAGTTAGCAGAATTGTTAAAAAAGGTAGTATATGCTTTGAATGTGGAAGCCAAGTATGACATTCTGTTGTGTTTAAGATGTATAATGGGTATTTTTTCAGTTTTATTGTCATATCAGTTTATTACCTCTTTAAAATGAAATATTGGTATCAAACCTTATAATAGGCAAAAATTATCGAAGAATAATTTTTACATAAATATTACTATTATTAAAAATATATTTGGTTCAAAACCAACCTATGTTACACTAAATCAACCTTAAATTAACAATTAAAGGTCTAAAATGATCAGTTAGTGTATCCTTGAATGTAAATGAATCAAAGTTTCCAGTTTTAAGTCATATCTTTAAGCAATATTTTCAAGCATCATTTGAGGAGAGATGGGAATTCTACCATATGCCTAAGACTTATCATGCGGCATTGTTCTTGTTAACTCCAATATGGGAAAAAGTGTGAAGTTCAAAATATGCTTGCACTGCTAAAGACTGACTATCAGCACACTTGTGTGAAAATGCAGCCAGCATGCAAGATTTGGAAGGTCAGAAGCCTGTGATATGGAAATCAATTTTCTGATACTGAATGAAAGATGAGAGGTTCTGAAGGATTTTTAAAACTAAGACAAGAAGCTTCTGCACATTGGCTACCTGAGACAGTGATAAAGGACCCAATATCACAGAGTCACAGAATGGTCAGAGTTGGAAGGGACCTTTGGATATCATCTAGTCCAACCCTCCTGCCAAAGCAGGTTCACCTAGAGCAGGTTGGACAAGAACGCATGCAGGTGGGTTTTGAGTATCTCCAGAGTATGAGACTCCACAACCTGCCTGGGCAGCCTATTCCCCTGCTCCAGCACCCTCAGAGTAAAGACAACGTTTGACACATCAGAACACTTGTTACTTCATTTCAGTTATACTGGCACCATGAGCAGAGACAGTTGCAGGTGAAACTACAATAGTAGCAGAAAGTCTGAGTCCTGGTCAGTCTAGATGTTTCTCTGCACAGTTCATTCCCCCGTTTCACTATCAAGCATGTTGTTGAGGCATAACTCCAGCCTTTCACCTTCCCCAGGATATCTCCTTCATTCTCTCTCTATATGGTCTGCTCACATTGACACTACCTGGATTCCTGCACTCGGCACTGTGCATGCTTCTGGCCAGGGACCCAGCTTCATTCGTGCTATAGTTGGACTCATGAGTTGGACTCACCTCACTTGTAGGTGGTCAGAAGTACCAGCCTCTGGGGAGGCTTTTGCCACAATACTTATTCAGCAACTGATACCTACAGACAGAGATTTCTTCCGGAAACCACGATGAAGCTAGTCATGTACCTCCACTGATAAGATTAGAACTATTTGGAAATACTTGAACTAAGAAAATGATCTTTTCAGAATTCTGGTTAGATATGAGCAGGGCAAGATTATCTTTATGAAGGTCGCATCCTTTCTAAAATAAACTAGATAAACTGTCTTCCATTTTTCCTCTAGATGTGATGAGAGAATATGAGATGGAATGAATGTATTTTCATGGCATGGATAGGTTGGAACATCCAGATTGTAAAAATATCATGCAGAAAAAAGTCTGAAAGATGGAAACTTTGCTTTATTTTAGAGAATTGAAAGAAGGGTGGCCAATATTGAATAATCTGAATAACTGAAAGAGAATCAAGATACATTTCACTTATGAAATCTTATCCTGTCGGCTGAAATGGATTATATAGTCTATATACGAGACCCTTTCACACAAGTTGTTAGAGACTGTAACACTGAGATCCATCATTTGATTTTTAGGTTGATCCACATTGTTGTCTTTACCTTTTTTTATTATTATTTCTGTTTTGTTTTCTTAAAGAATACATGCTGTTTACCGAGGATAAACTTCTTATAAATGCTTGTGAGGATTGTGTGCGAAAAATATTCAGCTGAGAGTTCTAAGGGATACAAATACAAAATTGCAAATAAGTAATTTAATTAGGGGTGGAGGGGGGAAAGTGGTAACACCTGAACACTTCTCAGTACTTTGCAGGCTGATTGATTTCCCTCTCAATATGCACACATAATCTCAATAACATAATTGGAGTTACACCCATATATTTAGTGAAAAAGTACCCGTGAGTGTTTCTGTGACTCCCCTAGGTATCAGCACCATTTCAATCAGTTTCTGTAGGACAGGGACATAACCAGACTGCTAATAAATCTTCTCTTTTCTAAGTAAAAATGAATTTATAACTGAGCAGTCACTTAGAAATGCACATTTACATCTTGGTTTCCAATGGGGAATTGGCCCAAGCTTCCACATACTTACACACCTGCATGAACATTTCCAAATGTTAAAATCTGCACATTAGTATAAAACCTGACTGTATGCATCAGGATGTCACCGTTTTATCATGCAAGAATTTTGTAACAGGAAAAAGTTATTTTCCATACAATGTATAGTTAATTGTAGAAATTCATTTTTGTAAAAATTTTTAGAAGACAAAACTGACAAAAATTATATTGGATACACTTCTTAAACTACTAGCTCCCAGAAACTGAGAATTCACCCTACTTAGTTTTGTATATTCTTTCCCTTAACACTTTTTGTTGTCTACTTCAGAGACAGGCTGCTGTGCCAGATAAATCTTTACTTTGACTCAGCATGATCATCTTTTATGTATGCATAGAAAGGTATATGTAGTTACACTTGAAGGGAGAGCAGAGTGCCAAGATCTTAAAACCCTGCTTTCTAAATCTTAGGAGTTGGATTTAACTCTAGTGCACTGGTCTTCTTCAGTAAGAACACATTCTCTAATAAAACTGCTTCAAGTTTCCAATTATATGGATGAGCTACTTCTCAGTACAGGATGACCAGTATACCTTTATAAAATCATTGAAATTCTTAAATGAAAGCAAAAGCCTTATGAAACTGAATGAGGAAACTGTGATGAGGATATTAAGGTTGCACAAGTAAGCATGCAAATGCCAGTAGTTTCCTCACAACCATAAGGGAACAATTTTCTTCCTTTACTTTTCTCTCATGCATTTTTACTTTTGCAGAATATCTTTGAGAAACTTTAAGTGTTATGTACTGTACCTGTTTTTCCTCTTTCAAAGCCTCATCCTAGGCATATTAAAGTCAAATGAAAGGCCTTGATTTGCTGCAGATGGCTTTCAGTCTAGTTTACAATGAAAAAGAATGTTAGCTTGTACATCTTGTATTCAGCAACATTGTTGTAAAGGAAATGATCAAACTCCAGTATCACTCCAAAATGAAATCAGCAGTGCTTTGGGTAGTCAGCATTTCTGATGCTGTGAAGGCCACACTTTCCACCTTTTTTAAAAAATTGTTTTGCTTTATGCCTTAAGAGGAAGGTTAATGCAAAATTTCAGGAATGTTAAGCTTCGTTATTTAAAATATACAGGTAATTTAATGATTTTTCCTAATGTTTCCTAACTGGTAGTGGTGAAAATGTTATGCTCATCCCAAAGTGGTGCAATGGAATTTCAGAAAGCCCCACAGACTGGGAACCACTGTAAGACACAGTAAAAAGAATACTTGACTAAGTTATGAAAAGGGGGAAAATATCAGAAAAACAGTAAGCTCATAAATAAATAGGTATTTTTTTTTTAATTTGAATTTGTTACAAAGAAATATTGACAGGCAGTAAAAAAGATAGTATTAGTTACTTAAACGTTACTATCTAAGTAAAAGAGCATTAATATACATATAGAAAAAAATCACTTCTCTGTAAGAAAAACCTGATTCTGGAAAAACTAATTTTTCCAGATAAAATAAAACCACAAGATACCGGCAAGACTAATTTCCATAAATTAATTGTTTCATAAATTGTGTCAGAAATATATTCATTGAAAAGTGTGCTGATTTCACTTTCCAAATGGATTTTGATTCTTCAAAATTATTTTCATTATTCAGTCCAGTATTTCTGGGCTTAGTCATTGTATCTGCAATTCTACTGGTTGGTTTTTTTTTTTTTTTTTAGAAAACCACATTGATATTAAACAGACAAAATGAGACATCTTGAAAACAAACATCTTTGAAAAATCTGTAGCAGAAGTAAAACCCAAAGAGATAAACTTTGGACAGGACATGCAAGATGGGACTAGAAAATACAGTTTCCAAATTTTCCCTTATCCAGACATCTGAGATGTTAAGCTTTTATAGTCAGCCATAAGAATTTTGTTTCCAGCTCTGTAACGATGAGAAAAGAGGACTTAGATATCATGGAGTCATGTGCACAATAGTCTGGAGAAAGAACTTTGTACCTGATGTCTTATGCGAATTGGCGCTTCAAAATAATTTTGCAAGTTTCACTGAGTAGAAACAGTTTATAGAGGTTTTGTAGGAGCCTTCTGCAACTCTAAATAGTAAGCAAAACACTTCATTATATTTGAAATATCTGACCCAATTCAGGAGCAGTTTGTGTTGTTGGGAATGGTATATAGTAACTCCAGGTTTTGTTTTGTTTAATTTTTCTTCTCAGTAAAACAAAACATCTCATCAGCACTTGGGCACTCTTTCTTCACTGAAAATGTGACAGGTTTGGGAATAAAAAAATGGGTAAAATTGAATTAATGGTGTTGTCTACATTGAACACTTGAACTTTTGGAAGAACACTTTCGCTGCTTCTTCACAGAATTTCTATGAAAAAAAATATACTGTATAATTACTGGTATTGATTACATATTCACATCTTTGAACACCTCAGGGGAAAACATGCTGAAAGAAAAGCGTTCTGAATTTGAAGTGGATATGTAGTCAAAAGTGAAAATAAAAGTGACACAGACATTTGCCTAGTAGGTAGCTTTCAGAAAAATCCTACTTAGCCTTGTATGAAATAGATGGTATATTTGTCTCAAGTAAGAAGATTCACCTGCTGTATTCATCCCATCTTCTTTTAGGCTTATAAAACCTAAGACCTGTGTGATAGCGAAGCTGTGAAGTACAAGTTGAAATGGTTCAGAAATACAGAATAAGAAATACACAGTCAAATTGGAATAGTCCTTTTGATTTCAGCAAAGATTTATATATTAAAAGTCGATGGGTGGCATAATTTTTCATGCTCTACTCTATTTACCCCTATTGTGTAACTTGAGTAATCATGCAACTGCCATTATATGCACTCACTTGTGCATCTTGTGAAGAAAGTAAAATTTTCAAAATATTTTCAATTGCTTTAAACATCTGTTTTCAAAAAGCCAGGAAATGAATGACGTTTTTGCTGAATAAAGCATTCATGTTCAAAATGAATGACAGACTGTTTTTACAACTCCCTGTGGGGTTTACTTCTTTGCTGTTAGAAATGTGATTCTTTAGAGTGAGGTATCAGGGATGTCTTGTGTATTAGTATTCCAGGGTAACACTCATATTGTGGTGGTTTCAGGCCTTATGAATTTATGCAATGGACAGAACCATTGAGCAAGGTGTTTAAATTGGCCTGTTTTCCAGGGCTTTCAAACGAAGACTGACAGTCTGTCTGGAAGCTGTGCTTTACTCAAACACAAATTATTGAAATCAGTTTAGGATAGCTGATTAAATTTAAAAACCTTCATTATAAAGGACATAAGATGATATAGTGGCATCCACTGACCAGAGGATTTCTCACTTCTGCGAACATCTGAATCTGCTTATGTGCATAAATCTTGGACTGCCAAATAAAAGCCTGACAAATATTTTTTAAGATTCTGAACAACTGAAATATTTTTAATGTTAAGTTTTAATGCAATTGATATATATGTGTCTATAAATATATTTATTAAAGAAATTGAAGCATTATCTGATTTATAAGATTTCAAAATTTTGAATGCTATTGTTGGAACTATTGCAACTATAGATGGTACCTTCTTTTGGAAACAAGATAAAACCATCCTCACAATCTGGGCAAGAAAAAAAGTTTTGCAGTTTGCAGTCATCTTCGGATTCTCTTAGTACTAGGAAGACAATCTTTTGTAAACTTTTGGTATCTTTTGGGACAGACTATTCTTCAGCTCCTCAGGATTTGTTTATATGGAGACAAAATATTAGTATTATATAATCTTTGGAAACAGCTACACATGATTTCATTAAAACTGCATTATGCCACAGCTACAAGGTAGTGTGACAAAACTGAATTATTAAACACTTGGGTGCTGATTACAAGATACTTCAATATTTTAGCTGTATTACACAAATACACCAAAACCAAGCATAAGCAAACCCAGTCAGAAAACAAAATTGCTCCTCAAGTTTCTTCTTTCCCTGTACTTTTGGGTCATTTTGGAAAAAATGAACTAAATCTATTAAAACTAGTGGCTAATTTGAATCCACAGTAATTAGAAGTAAATTATTAATTACATCATAAATTTCTTCTATTACTGATGCTTTTACCAGTATGGTACATGAATGGTTTTTGGAAAATATGCTATACAGTTTACCACTGTAACACACATTTTTAAATACAGCTTAAGTTAACATACTTGTGATAACAAGTGTAAACTCAGAAAGCAGATATTGGATAATGTATGAAATAATAATCCTAAAAAACTCATAACACATTTAAAGATAATTGTTATTATAAAGGGAGGTTGATATCTCTACAACTGTAAACTTATAAACGTATGTTACGACAATGGAACAAGAAACTTTATCTGACACGTACAGTAAAATTAAAGAACAACATAACAGAAGAAAACAAACCTTTCACAAATTGCTGTTCAATTGAATCTTAAAATCATCTGAATTATATGGCTTTTTTGTAGACCTTTCATGACATGTTGCTACCATCAGGTACGCTTTCTCTTATAAATGACTGCATTCAGTGATTGGCATAACTCTGATAAACTTTTTTAAAAAGCAGCTTATAGAAAAAAAAAACCCACAGGCCCTCACTTTGTCTACATAACATTAGCTATGCATAATTTTGGTATCTGAATGCATATGTCAGAGAGCAGTCATTAACTTCAAGCAGGGTATGCATTAATGGGAGTTCAGTGGTGGCTGTGCCCTGCACACCTTGTTCCTTGTTCACGTGAAACTGCAGTCATTTAACCTGGAAATGCTAAAATAAATGACAGGAATAATGGTCATGAGAAGGAAGTATTTAAAGATATTGAATTAAGATATGCAATATTACCTTTGAAGTCAGATTTTATATATGTTATGTATTTATATACATAAAATTCTGCAAATCAAAGTCCAGGGAAATGCATTTTGATACACTTTATCACAACTGGGAACATAATCTAAGATAAAGATGCACTGAAATGTTCTGATTTATTTTTCCTTTAAAAAATATTATTCACTCAAAATACAAATTTTTATGAATATGCATTGGTTTCATTTTGGGTGTCCTCAGATGTTGGGGACTGATTAAGTGAAGTCTGCAGGTCTTCCCACACCAGGTTAGGGAATATTACTGAGTAGTAAGAACTACTTCTTCTTTTGTGGCTTATTAAATACGTAATTATTTAAGTAGATGGGAAAAAAGATGTTACGGGGATCACTTTCTACCTGAATGTTAGGACACTGATATAAAATGTAGATAATTGTGCTTCCTTAAGACAAACCCCTTTGAATCAGACAAATCAGCATTATTTAATCTAGATTACTAAAATGCTAACTACTGAGATATTTGCTGCATGGGGCTTCCCTTTTTTGACTGGAAAATCTTTGATATTGAGAAATCACACTCTCTGATGTGATGTATAGCTTTACCATAGAACAAACAGCAGAAGGTATTGAATTAGCATGGTAATGATGGGCCAAGAATTTTTCATAGAAGTGTCTTTCACGCTCAGAGGCTGATATTGTTGCCATCAAAGCCAGCTGTGTGAAGAGCATCAGAAAGGCAGAAAAGACAGCTCATAAAGTAACAGTCCTGTAGATTTGGCAGAAAGCTAAAAGACATTTTTAGGAGCAGTGTGCTGGCTGGAAGCATGCTTCAGCTTTTGAATGGGAAAACTGCATCTTACTGTTTGCACCTTCCATGTTCAGGAAAAGCATTCTTCTCTTCTTTGTAAATGGATAGGGTTGCAACAAAGAAATTTGGATGCATATGATTAAACTTTGTCCTGAAAAAAGCACTTCAGGAGGATCATTAGTATTGACAGGAAAAATGGTCTCAGGAAGAAAAAATAAAGAGAATATAGTTGGAAGGAAAGCATAGTAAAATAACAAGCAGAAAATAGTAAAATACCATGGTCTTTTCAACTTTTTAATATGTCAACGGTATAGTATTTTTAGAAGTCTAACCTGAGATAATGTACACTTTTTCACTATTTTCATCTATGCATTATTTTTGTGTCTTATATTTCCAATGTTTAATAATCTGCCTCTTCCTCTCTACCACATTTCCTTCCTTCTTCCCTGTTACTTTGTATCCTTCTTTTCCTCTTCCACCTCCACTGTAGCTTTGAATTAAAGGAAATTTTGTCAATCAGCAAAATGACAATATCAGCTAAAATGAGAAAAGACGAACCAAGACAGAAGACAACAATAATTACAATATCTAGGGTATGACTAGCTGACTGTCTGACTGTGAACTTTTAGCGTGTTCAGAGTACAACTGGTATAATTTGGACATCCAATTATCTAAAATACCTGACAGCCTGATGAGTACAGTATAACTGCCTAAACACATTTAAGATAGTTCAGATGTACATGAAATAAAGTACATTTACAACCAATAGGTAGTCCAATATTATACCTGAATATATTTTTCCAAAACTTTAGTTTTAATCAAAAGGCCAGGCTCTGAGAAAGCTGTATTTCTTTCCTAAGAATAGAAAATAATATAAAAGAAACGAGAAAAAAATCAACTTGAAATGGAAGAGACAACCTCATTGGCACCAGGAAGAGCAGCATCAGAAAACAGAAATGGGGGTTGTAAGGAAACAGCCAAACTGTATTGGAACAAAACCATTAAAATGACAGTCTCTAAGGTATGAGAGGAGAGGCCATTATGAGAGCATATGGTACATAGGAGTAAAATTTGTTCTTTATATATACATACACATGAGTACAAAACCGTCAGTACTCCTTGCAAAGTCTTTGCTGTATAATTAATATTTTTCATTCAAACATGTCCATCACAAGCTACGTTTTGGTTTGCACCATAGGAAAGACACTGGAGGGTGAACGTGAGAATGTTAAAATGGGAGAACCACAAAACACAAAGTCTAACAACAATCAAAGAGAAAACTGAGAGGGTTCTAGTTTCTGTTCATACATAAGGATATATAAACTAGTTAAAATATAGTGTATGATCTCTTCAACATGTTTTTAAAGCATTCTTCGTCATTGCCTGAGAGGTCTCCTTCACTGATTCTTGTTTTAGGGGATTTGTAAAATCCTGCAGCTGCCAACAGAGCCAAGGCTGCCACAGCTCCATACCCTGAAAGTCCAGCTCACTGTGAGGCTAAATCTATAGCCTAAATAATACATGCTCTGGCAGGAACAAGCACCAGGGACTCCACCAGAAGCAGCCCAGCCCCTATGGGCAGAGGATTGGCCCTGGTTGTGATGGTCATTTTATCCTTGCAAGTTGCCTGGAAGCCTCTCCCAGTGGCTGCCAGCAGGAAAGGAATGTCCTCAGCCATGCTGACACTGAGCTGCCTCCCAGCCAAGCACAAAGAGATGGGCTAAGGACCCCTTATGAAGTGTTTGCTTAGTAGCAGGTAGTGCCGAAGTCTGGGGAACTTCTCATAGTTTGTCTTCACGAATTTCCTAAGTAGTGATGAAATACAAGCAAACAAACAGAAAAAATCCAAGTAGTGGGTTTGGTTGTTTTTTTTTTTTTTTTTGAACAGATTTTTTTATTTCTGTGCTGGAAGAATCTTTAAGTGACTTAATAGCAGCTTCAGAAGTAGAACAGCAGAAAAATGGATCAATCTTACCATAGGGAAACAAAGTTATTTCCACACGTAGGAGTTATGAGGAGCTGAGCAGAGCTAGATGAATTAAGTAGTCAAGGTACACATGGCACTCTTAAAGTAAAATTTCAGCTCATCTTAACGAAATTAATTAATTTCTAATGTTGTTCATTACCGCTCCTAGGAACTTGTAATGGCAAGAGAATGAAGGCTGAATTAAAATCAAAAACCTACAGTAACTGGCGGCCATAAATGCACAAAAGCTTACAATGTATGCCAGAATACTTGCTGATATTACCCATAACATGGTTGAAACTACTACATTTTTCTTCATTGGTATTTTATAGACAAGTAGCTATTCTTTATGAAAGGAAGCTATTGAACTGAAAAGATAGGGAAAGTTGATAGAATAGAGGAAGAATTGCTAAAACTATTTACTTTCCAAAGCTAAAAATCTTAATTTTCATTTAAGTCAAAAAAATTCAGTGAAATAAATTTTTCCAGAGGAAAAATTAAATTTAAAAAATGGTTATTATTATTTCCTATAGTCTATGGCTGGTGGCAACCCTTCTGAACAAAGCTATTTTTTTTCCATATAAATGAAAATTATCTCCATTCATTTGGAAAAGTAAGTAATAACCAAATAATCTCTTAATGCCATGTGATAACTTTACATACATACATTAAAAAACCCAATTACCTTGGTTTCTAATTTTGCTGTTAGGATGAACTTGACATACCTTGTTTTAAACAAAAGTCCCTCCTGCTCAGATGCAGTCTCTGTTATTAGAGATACCACCAGTTTCTTGAGAAAGGATACTAGGATAATGTCATTTATTTTAACAGTCTGCTGAAACAGAGATAATAATGAAACAAACTGTTTAATGCTGCAGATAACAATAGTTAGTGTAAATTTGAACAAACTTACCTGGAACTCATTTGTACTTCTGGACTGTATAGCATCTTGTGACAGTTCCACAATTCATGAATATGTTAAGAAGTATTACATTTGCATGTTTTGAAGCTGCTGTTTAACATTTCACCGAGTACACTCTAATTCAAGTACTGCAGGAAATTATGTGTTCAGAATCTCTTCCCTTGTCTTAGATTACTGATGTTTCTATGCACTTCTACAGCAACCTTCACCTACTACATTGTCAACAGCTCAACTATTTGAGTTTTCTTTGCATGGAAACCATACCACATCTCTTATCAAACATCCTGTCTTTCTCCAGAAAGAGAATTTCTTTTTTTTAAAATCTTTTCCAAGATACAATGCAGCTAATATTAATGTTTTGTGCCTATATGGGTCTTGCAGTGATACAGTAATGCTCTCTTATTTGCTCTCTATTTCTTTCATCATAATTCCAAACTTTCAATAGTGTAATAGCTTTCTTGTAGAAGAGATGAATTAGGGATTTCAGGCAAGCTCTGTAGGGAGAGGTGTTTTATCAGACAAACTGTTACAAATGTAAATAACAGATGAGTTTTTGGACACACAACCATTTATTGCTTGCTGCTGCACAGCCAGGATGGGAAGTGTTGCATCTACGACATCAACTAGTAGAGACTCTTTAGGTGATGTTTTCAGAAAGTTGACTTCTGTAACTCCAAGATGTCCCTTCTGAGTGATAATAGCTCATTTACATCCCCCCAAGTTATACATTTATATTATTGGCAAATTTCCTTAGAATATTGTTGAAATTTAACTATTAAAATATATAAACTCGGAAATTCTCATGATGTGACAAAAATATTGAGAGGTTTTTGTTTGTTTGTTTGTTTTTTGTTTCGGATAGAAAATATTCAACTCATAATAATAACAGCTGTAATAATAACAGCATAACTTTCCTGATTTAATGGAAAAGTTGCATCAACATAGAAACATTAGAGAGAATGGAAAAGTTCATGTCAAAGAAGTTGGATTCAAAAACACACAGTGAAGCTGCATTAATTTTTATTTTCTTGATCGAGATGATGTTGTATGAGTTTTGCTGAAATAAACATGCGTGATTTTACTTAGGTATGTTTCAGTGAATTTAAGTATCAGTGACAGGTTCTAGGAATAGCATAACCACTTGCTAACATTTAACACATCTTTGTAGCATTAAGGTAATTCAGTGATATTTTGTAGGTGCAAAAAAAAAAAAAAATTCTTTATTCATTCCTAAAGATAAATATAACAAATATAATAAACTTAACTGCTGAATACATTTATTGATTTTCTACAACAACAATATTATTAGAGATATTATTAGGACAGTGGATTGATGCAGTAATGACTTTTAAAATCAGTGATAGCCTCAGTAAGCCAAATCTCTTTTTTCTGCAGAAGCTATGGACTAGAAAGTAGTTTAAAATGACATTAAAAAAATCCCATGCTTACAGTATATGCTGCTTATAATAAAACAAGAAATGGCTGATATTAATCCCAGCAACAAGCTACATGGCAATTAAAAAAAAAAAAAGTTAATTTAGATGCAAATATGAATTATTTGGAGAAGTTAATGGAATAAATGCCAATTGCCAAAGCAGTTATGGGAACTATGGATCATTTCCATTGTGGTTTTAAGACAATATAAGTTAGTGGTGTTACATATGAATTTCAGCCTCTGTTATCTAATAACATCTCATAAATTCTACTTTATTTTCTTATAAGTTTTACATTATTGTTCTCACTTTATTCCACACTCTCAGGCCAGTGGTGATGGAAAGAGTATTAAGTTTTACTGTTTATTCCATTCTATGCTGTCATGGATGATTGATGTCTAGTAGTCAGTAGAAAAATATACAAAATTTGTTAAAATATTATTGTTCTGAAATTTGGGTGCCATAATCTTCCTTTATGGAGGTATTACAAACACTTGTAAATTTTCTACAATAAAATTGGGTCTGTACTGGAGTTATTTTTCTCTCTTGATAACTTCCCCAAGACTCACTTGATAACAAAGAGACAATGCAGCTTAAGTTGTCTAAAAGGTAATCATATCTTTAGCAATGTCCATACCTCTTTCTTATATTCTTTGCCAAAGGAAAATAGAAGTAATAATTTATAATCAGTACCAAACCACATTAGATTTGTTATTTCAACAACGTAGCTTCCATTCTTTTCTGTCTATATGAGTTCACACTTAAAAATCCTAATTAAAATAAAAATAAAGTAGATCACAATAATTCTTGTCTTCCTGATATCCCTTAACAAGTATTAGTTATTTTAATTTGCATACATCTTATTGCTAGCTATTGATTCAGAGGTTAATTGAATGATACTGATTCATAATAGTTTAAAAAATCCATCTAATTAGTTAACAAGACTCAATTAATTCAAGAAAATTAACATATTTAAAAATATTATTACTCTTATGCTATTGAAAATGATAGCATAAGATTTTTTTTTTATAATCAGCAAAATACTGCAAAATAGCTTATTTTTCTGGTTCTGTTTAGCAGAGTTATTGTGTATGTAATAATTTGATTTCATTCGTGCATTTTACCAGATCTTTGAACATAGTGCTAACACTTGCCTGTCAAAGTATTGAAAATCATATCACTAAATATTTCCACCTTGCTATTATCTGTATTTGCAAACTATCTACAATATTTTTGTCTGTCATAATCCTCATAAACAATAATGTACAATAACATTTTTATTGTTGTTTTTATGTAATATTTGTGTGTGCAGTGTGTGTGCAGAAGAGAAAAAACATGCAGAGAAATTCCATTACAGAAGCAACCCCTGAAAAGAGAAGATTGATGATGTTAAATATTCTTGTTTCTTCAGAATGATGTTAACATGTGGAAGCTTTTGTTTTGGAATGTAATATAGCAGTAAAATTGATCCTAGGCATATTTCTCCTAGAAATTGCTAATTAGTACTCTCACTCTGAGTAATTGAAAGAACTATTGAATTTGTGCAATGCTTTACTAACCTCAAAGAAAATATTTCATAATTTGAGAAAGATTAAGCAGAGAAGTCATTTAACTTCATATTCTAATTACACATCATTACCTTCACTATGCATGTTAGATTTACCCAAATTCCTGATGCACTTTTCTAAAACTCTGTTACCTCCTGTAGGTCTCAGAATCAGACAATCCTGATTATTAAAGTAGAGTGATTTTTAATGAGTGAACAGATAGCAACTTCGGTCCTGTTTCCTGAAATCAATTTATGATTGTCATCTCATTTGCAACTTAGGTGTCAGAAGTGATGTGCTTTGCTCTGTAGTTCTCTCAACCTTGCTACTCACTAGATGATGCTCTTATAGTATAAGCTGTATTAATATATAATTCAAGGAAGTGTGTGGTTGGCATGAGTTCTTATCCTAGATTTCTAGTGTATTCTTTCTAAAATTTACACTCTTAGTGACAGTTCAGTACCTACTTACTTTGAGTTCCACAGTCAGCAGGTTAAAGTCTTAAGATGACATTTCAAAAGTTGTATGTTATAGAATTACAGTTATCACTTGAAAGAAAAAGTAGTGCTCTTTTTCCCCCTACACCAAGACTGAGAACTTAAAGAAGCCCGTGGAAGCTTGTATAACTAATAAAGCTCTCTATACTTAGACTATGTATGATGAAGTACATCCTTCTTGGTCGTGAAAGCACCAATCCCTCTCCTTTTTTCACCTGTAAAGTTTTGGAAGAGCTGGTGGATTCATATCCATGGTTTGCTTTTTTTCCTGCACTAATTCCTTTCATTCCCTTCAGAAATTGCCTCCTGAATATTTTGTGTAACATAAAAATATAAATAAAAACATAAACAAAACTAAGACAATTTTTTCTTTAAAAAATTTAAGATACAAGACCATATAATCCTCATTGTTTCACTATCATAAATCCAGCATAAGTGTTGACTTCATTTAGTTTACTCCATACTTAGAATGAGTTGAATGAGAAGAAAACCTTCCCCCCAGCTCCTCTTTCTTTCCAGGCTCAGCTCTGCTATTGATTTCTCTACCTCCTCCTGCCACAGTAGCACAGGGGGACAGGGAATTGGGCTTGGGGCAGGTTCATCACCTGTTGTTTCTGCCCCTCCTTCCTCCTCAGGGGGAGCCCTCCTTACACTGTTCCCCTGCTCCAGAGTAGGGTCCCTCCCACAAGAGATAGTATCTAGATCAAAACTCACTGAGACAGATATTTTTGATGTGTTTTTGCAGCACCTAGGTCCGTGGGTGTGCCTCTATGTATAATAGTAATAAGAGTCACCTGGTCATGGCCCCTTTCAAGCATTTTTTTACATGCTGTTGTTTCCAATCTGTACTTTACAAATATGAGTAAAATTTTTTCTTCAAGTTAAGTTCTAAAGTGGTACTTTTGACTCCACTCAGCATTTCTAGTCCATTCAAAATGGAATAACAGCATTATTTTCTATTCATAATACAGGTTTAAAAAAAATTGAATAATATCAATATTGTTACATTACTGAAGTTTTCCTTAGAAAGTGAAAATGCTGAAAAGCATTTGAGATAAGCACATCATTTACTTCTTATGATTCTGTATTTTCAGACAGTCTGTGAAACATCTTGTTTTGAAATCAGAGAAAACACTCTGCTAGTCAATCAGTATCAAATATCAGCTCTTCCTCTGAGTGATACTGAAGAAAGGTGATTTCCTTAGGCAAAAGCCACACGTCAGCAGCTCAGTATTAGGGATGACATTTTCATATAGTATATTTGGTTTCAAACTTAAGTCACAACAGTGTCAACAACTGAGAGATCTCTTTCAGTAACATTGCAGATCAAAATATTAGCATTTATTATTTTTACATATCAAACAATTGCTCTCAGAATGTCAAAGTGGAATAAAGAAGTCAAGAAATATTAAAAATCTGCAAAAGAAAGGTCTTTTCACATTTTTGTGAAATTTCACATCTGCATGAAAATGTTATCTGAGACTAAAATCTGTCATAATGACTGCTAATGAGATGATATACTGAGAGAGAATAAAAAAGTGGCTGAGTCTCTGGTGCTAATTATAACAGGATTCAAATAAGACCTTTTTAAACAGTGCAGGGAATGATCAATGAACTAAGTATCATTCAAGACGAGTAAGAGCAGCAAAGGTGAGTCCCAAATGATAGCTCAGACTATCTAACAAGATCTGATAATTGATAATGACAACAGTGGCAGAATTTTCTACTGCTAATAAATAAATCTTACCAGACACTTAGTTAAGAGGCTGTTTGCAGAGCAATTTCTCTGCCTTCCTGAGTCAAGACTGTTACAAGAGACAATAGTGATCATAACATAAATACAGTAGATGCATTGAAATTTTAGGTATAAGTCAATGACTTAGAAGGTCAGCAATTATAAACGAAGAAAAATTGTAATTTTGTTTAATTTTTTAATACAATGTTATGTAATTGATAATTTTGTAACTGGAAGGTGAGATTAGGAAAGAAATTTCTTACATCTGCTTTCTGAAAAAAAGCATGAAAAATAGAAATAAATAAAATAAGACAAAATTAAACAAAATTAAGTAAAAATTAATTAAAAAATCCTACCATAACTTATGGTTTGTTTCTGTTGAAGATTTCAGCTTCTTTGTATTCTTAGTATTTACCACAATTATAATTCTTCCCTCATGAGTCTCCATTTCACCTATGTTACTGCCAAGAGATTTTACAATCTGAGTATCAGTCAACCTTCATCTGCATTGCTATCTAGAGAAATTTAAATTAAATAAAATTTATTTGCTCTTCATCTAGTATAGCAGTATTTGAAGGCAGGTTTTTTTGGATCAAGATGATGAAAAATACTGTCTTCTTTACTTATTTTTACGACATTAAATGTTCTGTGCTAAGAAATTCTGAAGAATGTGGATAGACTTTCAGAGATGCTAGAAAGGGAAATAACCATGCTAATGTGTACTTTGACGTAGACATGAGAGAAGCAGCAGCTGATCCTTATGATAAGAACGTGTGGCATGAGTAGTTTCAGTGCATTTGAAAATAAAATGCAGATGGCAGATAAACTTGACAAGGTAGAGGAAAGACTTCTGTCTTTTTCAAATCACTCTGAAGAGTTTGTTTCAGCAATGTTGAGACCAATTTTTTGTCACAGTAAAATGTTTTTCCAGAAGCATCAGACTCATTCTAGACTTCTTACTTACTTGCTATTATTTGCTTTCAACTTATATAAGCCAGTATTGTTTGCTTGGATGGATGGGTTATGTTTTCTGCTGGTGAGATTGTGATGATATTTCACTATCTGTTCTACAGCAGTTCTTGCACTTGTTGTTCGAGTATATGTTCTTGCACAAAGCTGGTTGTGTATTACTGGTTAGATTTTTGGACAGGGTTAGTCATACATAGCCACTGATTATCTTAATTTGTATTTTCGTAGTATTATACCTGGCTCTGTAACATAACTCTAGAACCCATTCATTACTGAGAATGGAGTTTTTCACTTCTGAGTCCATACAGCAGTTATTAGTTGTGTCATTTATACTTGATTGTCTAATATCACGGTATGGATGTTTCATTTCCTTGGACTGTATTTTACTTATTAGCAGATGACAAAAATAGGTGGATTCACTTATTTGTGGAGGGTTGTTTTTTTTTTGATGATGCAAAATCTGGTCCTCTAGGTGAAATCTTAATTTCTTTAGATTTAGAAGAAAGATTCTATAGTTTTCAGTAAAGATAGAATTTTTCGTTTTGCATTTAGTATGGAAGATATTTGACTGGCATACTCTGCATTAGCATTTTTCAGCCTTACCAAAAGCCTGTAAATTTAATACTGGCTCTACTTACCACCCCTTAGAGAGGTATATCCTGACAGCTGTTGAATGTCTTGAGCTCCCAACTCTACTGAAAATGAAAAGACTTACGAACACTCAGCGTAGGATTATCTCTGCAATGATTCAAAGAAAAAGAAATACTTGAAAACATTGAAAAGTTTTGGGAGAAGAGGTGGTGAGTTGTTATTGATTTATACCAACTTTAGGCCTAAATGTGTTATAACTTTCTTAAATATTATTTCAATTTGTGTCATTTCCATTTTTGTATTGTTGACTACCAATGTACCAATGCATATATATCATAGGAAAAAAGTAGATATGATAAAAGCTAATTTAATTCACTTAATTTTTACCTTGCAGTTAAATAAGCTCCTGAGCCACCTTTTTCAAAAACTGACACAGACAAAATGGAAAATGTCCAAAGGACTTTGCAATTAATCAAGTGTAATGTCCAAGATAAGAAATTTATTTGCAGTATTCACACTTCTTTACAGCTACAGTGGCAGTAGGCTGAATGTTGGTCATTTTATAGAGTTAGGAATTAGCTTTCAATTTGAAATCAATAATGTGTTGTATGAGGTCACCTCTTAGTAATCCCTAGGATGCTTTGTGACAGAGTCTTTCTGAAAGATCTGAGTACAAGAGAGCTTCATAGGCTTTATCTGGTGATAATGAATTGACTGAAAATGGAAGAACTGATGAGGTATTGTGAACCGTAGCTTTTAACAAATTCTGTCTGGTAAATATTCCTTTACTCTCTCAGAGGTCTTCATCACACTGTATGGTTTCCATGTGGAGCTTATAGGTATGTGATTTACATTTACTCCTGCTTTTAATAGAATAAATAATAATAATCAGAAGAAATAAAGAATTAACAGAATATATAAAGAAAACAAGTGAAAAATAGCTATAATTCCTACTGGCTGCACATTACACTATCACAAGTTATTTTAATAACTCTTCTTAGTGATAAGATTCATCTTCTATAATTAAACTGTATTTATAAATTACGTTAATAATATTAATGGGATTGTGTTCTTACGTTCATTCTGAGTTACTTTGCAAGAACCTGAAAAAATGCTAGAACAATCTTTCCTTCCAATACCTGAATATACAACATAGTTTAATAATTTTAATATTTAGGATATCTAAAAAAAGGTTTCAGAATATGAAACGTTAAAAATTATATTTTTAAAGACTGTAACCGTGGTGCTCTTTCAGATAATATCTAATTTTTTAGCAATATGAAAAAAAAAAACTTTAGGAGGCCTCAAAATATTACCTGGCTCATCCACTGAGTCTGAAAAAAGGACCAAATATGTCTAAGCAGTTCTTGTTGGATGCTTGTATAAATTGAAATATAGGGAATTGTAGTGATGTGATATATCCTTACATAACTTCTCTAACATTCATTGGTGCTTATAGAAAGAAGTTGATCTTAACCTTCAACATAAATTTTTCTTGGTGATTTTTAGTCCCCCTACTTCCTATTCTCCTTCAGCACATGTGAAGAACTGTTTGTTTTCCACATTCCTGCACACATTTAACCTAATCTAAAAGTTCTGTTTTATCTTCTTCATTTTACTTAACTTCACTTGTTTGCATGTATATATCCACATCTACTCAAGTTTAGGCCAATTGCCTCAGAAGCCACTGTTATCAATGAAAATGAAATTTACACAACAATGTAAGCATTATATGAATACATGTACCTACTTTGTTTACATTTTTAAGGTATGTTCTGCAATATATCAAGATCATCTAGAATTTGTCTTGTATAAAAACTTGTTTTGCTTCATTTCCCTTGAATCCAATTTGATATTGTCTGCTGATTTAAAATAATTACTCTCATAATGGCAGTTTAAGTCCTTGATTAAAATACTGGTATCTGCATGAGAATAATAGCAAACTAAGTACTTTGTTGGGTTTCGTCATAAGCTGCTGTTCTTGTGTAATATTTTCTTTTTATTTTCTTATTCTTTGCCAACCATATCCTGTCCCAAATTTTGTTTCTTTTATTTTGTTCCACAAATACAGGTCTGTTTGTTAGTCTCATTCTCAGCAACATGACCTACTTTATGCTGTCTCTTCCACACCTTGGATTATGTGAGCTGAAAAACTTATGATTTTACCAAGTTATTTTCTTACTGCATATGTTTCCTCAGGATTAGGATATATTAGGATAATACTTATACTTCTAATATTAATTCTTAAATCTGTCAGATCCACTGGACTCTTTTCAATTTTAATATTCTTTTTCCCATCTTGCTGATTCTGAGTTTATGAAAAACTACTTTTTGAAATATTTTGTCTTTTTTTCTGTTTCTTTCCATTTTTAATACTACCCTCTACTTTTGCTTGCCCTCTGTCAGAGTCCAATACTCTCCGAACAGTTTCTTTTAGATAATCCATGGATGGACGATGTAATGTTTAATATTAAATTAATTTATTAAAGATTGTTGATGTTACACAGTATTTCTGGGTTAGCAGAGCGATACAAAATATACCTCATAATGCAATACAAATGTATGGCATACATAGTAAAACATAGCAATTGCAATATGAATTGTGTTTTGTTTAATGCTGTAAAAAAGTATAGCTACTAATAATTTCTCTTTATGAAATACTAATGATAAATCAGTCAGACTTGGCTAAATATTTTTCCCTATCAAGTGTGTTTGCATATCATGTTACTAGTATAAAACATCCACAGAAATAAGGTTAACTTTGAGGCTGTTTAGCTGTTGTTTCATTTCCCATCTGGAAGTCAGAATATTTGTCTATGTGCAATTGCAGTAAATCATTGTTCTTTTCAAATTCTCAGAAATGCTCCAGAGTTTTTCCTTGTTTGTTAGGTTTTGATTTGGGTTTTCTGTTTGTTTGTTTCGGGGTATTTTTTGTTTTTCTTAACTGATAAAGCAGTATGTACATGATTGTTTTTCTTGGCATTTCACACCTCTAAGGCCAGAAAAACTCAGAATTCTGAGATTTTAGGCAAGACATTTGGCTTAACCATATTTGTCATTCTTATTCCCTGGTCTTTTATCTTTTAGGGCATATTTTGCCTAATGATACAGTACTTATTCCTTTAATTTCCCTTTCTATTAGCTCACTGTTTTCACAGATCTAACAAAAAAGCTGTGCATATATAAAAATACTACCTCTTAATAAGTCAACCTAATATCAACTACAAAAATTTTTCAGCAATCTGTAATTAATACAAAGCAAAACCAAATATTATATATAGATTAGGGTGCAATAGTAGCACTATATGTTCCAGACAACAAATTGTGTTTGAATATAAAGAATCTGTTGATAATATCTAACCTGAACACTAATAATACCTAATAGGCCTAGCATAGCAGAGCTTATTGACAGAGGCTCCTTACTCCAGCTACAGGAAGCATCACACCTGCAGTCTCTTGTCCTGCTGGGTACTTCAACCACCCCAACATCTGCTGGAGAAGTAGCACAGTGAGCTGTAGGTAATGAAGACGACTCCTCTAATACATTGAGGATGACTTCTTAGTCAGGTAATAGACAGCCCTACCGGAGGGGATGTAATAATTGGACCTGATAGTCACAAACGCAAGTGAGCTAATCAGTGATGTTAAGATTAGAGGCAGCCAGGGCTGCAATATTCATGTACTGGTGGAATTCACAGTCCTGAGGAATATAGGACAGCTGAAGAATAAAGTCAGGATCCTGAATTTCAGGAAAGAAAAATTCCAGCTGTTCAAGGAGTTAGTCAACAGGATCCCTGGGAAACTGCCCCCAGGGAAAAAGGAGCAGAACAGAGCTGGCAGATCTTTAAGGACACTTTCCATAGAGCACAAGATCTCTCAGTCCTGGATGGGCCACAAGACAGGGACTGGGGGAACAAAGTCCCTCCCACTGTAAGAGAAGATCCAGTTCAAGACCACCTGAGGAACATGAATATACATAAGTCTGTGGGGTCTGATAAGATGCAATCCCAGAGTCCTGAAGGAATTGGTTAATGTAGTTGCTGAGGTACAATTCATGATATTTGAAAAATTGTGAAAGTCAGGTGAAGTCCCCAGTGGCTGGAAAAAGGGAAACATTGCACCTATTTTTAAAAATGTTGGAAAGGAGGACCCTGGGAACTACCAACCTGTCAGTCGGTATCTGAGAAGATCATGGAACAGATCCTCCTAGAAGCTATGCTAAGGCACAGGGAGGACAGGGAGGTGATTTGAAACAGACAGCATGGTTTCACCAAGGGTAAGTCCTGCCTGACCAGACTAGTGGCCCGCTATGATGTAATGACTACATCAGTGGACAAGGGAAGAGCTATGGACGTCATCTATCTGGACTTCAGTAAGGCCTATGACACAGTCTTCCACAAAATCCTTCTCTATAAATTGGAGAGATATGGATTTGATGGATGAACTGTTCAGTGGATGAGGAATTGGTTGGATGGTCACATCCAGAGAGTAGTGGTCAACGTCTCAATGTCCAGATGGAGATCAGTGATGAGTGGTGTCCCTCAGAGGTCTGTACTGGGACGAGTACTGTTTAATAGCAACAACGTAGACACTAAGATCGAGTGCACCCTCGGCAATTTTTCAGGTGAGTGGTGCAGTTGACATACCAGAGATAGAGGATGTCATCCAGAGTGACCTGGACAAGTTTAAGAAGTGGACCTATGTAAACTTCATTAGATTAAACAAGACCAAGTGCAAGGTCCTGCACCTGGGTTGGGACAACCCCCAGTATCAATACAGGCTGGGAAGGGGAAAGGATTGAGAGCAGCCCTGCAGAGAAGGGTTTGTGGGTCCTAGTGGATGGAAGGCTGGACAGAAGCCAACAACGTAAGGTTGCAGCTCAAAAAGCCAACTCTGTCCTTGAAACAAGAAACATGCTTGTTTCACTGAAAAATAACTGCTCTTGCAGAGATAGCTGGAGGAGAGAGTAAAGTAGCAAACTGAGCTGTCAGCACAGCTGAGCATGGAACTCATCTTTGCGAAATACTGGAGACCTGAAGTCTATCACCATTATTCTCCCAAAGGGGCTGTGCAAAGGTCAGATGCATAATACAACATATAAAACAGTGACAGCTATATAAAAATATTAACTGCAACTGCAGTCTTTCCCAATAACTTTAATGTATGTTTTAGTAGACTCCTTCCAAGAAAAAATAAACTTAAAAATTACAATTAAAATTATTATTAGAAAAGAAGTACAATAGTTTTTAATATCCCCATAATATGAATCTGTTTAAATTTTTAGTAATTAATTGAAATGTGCACAGTTAATTAATGGGGCTAACAGTATTACTATAAAGGAACTATGGAGATGTCTAAAGAAAGTACAAACACCTGGGTTAAAAAATAGGTTTCTGAAGAATGCAACATTGAATAGCATAGTATGACCTCCTGTGGGAGAGGTGTATCTTGTTCTGTGTAGGGCACACTCATCAGAAAGCCCGTAAGTTATTTCACTTTATGTGAGCTTTGAGGTAAATGTATCGAAAGATGATAGCACAGTGGTTGAGCTCCTGGCCCACATTTCTTCTTTACTCTCTTACCTTGCTATAAAGAAGGTTTTCAATATTATAAGGTCAACAAATACACCAAATTCAGAACAATTTTTTCTTTGTTATGATATATATTTGCAAAAATATGAAAGTTTAATATTGGTTGTATAAGATCTTTGGTTCAGAATGTGTTAGGATCTTTCTTAACCTGATACACTGTTTCATAAAAATGAAACTGTATTTTATTTTAAGCCTCAGCATACAACAATTCTTGATGATACTCTATGTGACTACTGTTTATGGAGTAACAAATTTCATATCACTCGGGGGAAAAATAAAATATTTCTAATCTACTGCTTTAGTAAGTCGTGAAATGTGTAAGCACTCTGACTACAATTAGCCTTCAGATTCAAAATATTTGTAGAAAGGTTTGTAAACAAACACACATAAAAATCCAGAATTTATATTTTCAATTTAAATAATCAGAATTTTTTATTTCTGTATTTCTGCTAAAACACTCTAAGAAAGTGCATCGGACATTTTAAAGCTGTGTCAGATGTTCTGTCCCAACATTGCTGAAACATGGGGCCCCCGGCTGACCACTGTATTGAACAGCGCAACAGTTAGAGCGCAAGGCTGGAGGTTCCCTGTTACGTCACTGCATCAAACAGTTGGACCACAAGGCTAGAGGTTTCCTGTCTTCTGAGGAACCTGATGCAGAGCTGATTCCAAGAAACTTAAGCTAACCCCTAGCATGCACCCACGCCTGGGGTCAGGAAGACAGAGGGGCCTGGAGACCCCCCCAGTGACATTATTGGGCATGCACACCACCAACAGGTGATGGTTATGGTTAAGTAAAGCAGCTCATGGAACATGCTAAGCAGTTCTTGGAAAGAGACTAAATATGCAATAAGGCAGCCCTATAAAAGAACAGAAACAACCCACATCAGATAGAATGTTCATTCCCACACCAGGCTTGAAATGGATCGGACTATCAAGATGCTGCAGCTCCATGGTGGTAATTATCACACCTAACTCCTTCCTCTGTTTCTCTTTCTTTTGCACCCTTTCTCTTTTGCACCTGAGCACCTGTTGTCAGGCAAATAAAGTTCCTTGGTGCTTGACGCCATTTTGAGTCTTAACTCTGTTCCTGAGAATACACGCAAAACTTCGCCCTGTTTTTTTGACTGCTGTGCGACAAACAGTAAGCATTGCAATGATAATACATAGGTGCCTTGCAGAAGAAAATGCCTTTCAAAAAAATTTTAATACTATTTAATCATCTAGTTCATGAAATCACAGAATGGTTTGTGTTGGAAGGGACTTAAAGTCCATCTAGTTCCAACCTCCCTGCCATGGGCAGGGACACCTTCCACTAGACCAGGTTGCTCAAAGCCACATCCAACCTGGCCTTGAAGACTTCCAAGGAGAGGGCATCCACAGCTTCTCTAGGCAATTTGTTCCAGTGCCTCACCACCCTCTCCGGGAAGAACTTCTTCCTGATATCTAATCTAAACCTCCCCACTTTCAATTTCAACCCGTTACCCCTTGTCCTGTCACTACAGGCCCTGTCAAAAGTCCTCTCCCAGCTCCTTGTAGCCCCTTCAGGTACTGGAAGGCTGCAATAAGGTCTCCCCGGAGCCTTCTCTTCTCCAGGCTGAACAAGCCCAACTCTCTCAGCCTGTCCCCATAGCAGAGGTGCTCCAGCCCTCTGAGCATCTTCGTGGCCTCCTCTGGACTCACTCCAACCCATTGATGTCCTTCTTATGTTGTGGGCTCCACTGCTGGACTGCAGGTAGAGTCTCACAAGAGCAGAGTAGAGGGGGAGAATCACCTCCTTTGACCTGCTTGTCATGCTTCTCTGGATATAGCCCAGGATAGACCATGATAAACCATGGCTTTCTGGGCTACCAGCGCACACTGTTGGCTCATGTTCAGATTTTCATGAAATTGTACCCCAAAGTCCTTTTCCTCAGGGCTGTTCTCAATCCATTCTCCACCCAATCTGTCCTTGTTCTTGGGATTGCCCCAACCCATATTCAGAAAGTACAAAAAAAAGTAAATAAATTAAAAATAAGTAAGAGAATGTTTATATTTTATTGCCTTATGAATGAAGGGATTTTAATTAAGGGATTTTATCTTATTTTTTTCAGTTAATGAAAATAAAGAGAACAATGACATGGAAAATTGCATGTCTGATGCCCAAGAGTACTAATTTTCATGTATATACAATGTGTAATTGTACCATATGCAGCATCATATTGCTTGAAGATTAGGTTCTCCACGATACTCTTACTTTCAGTCTGAGAATTTTAGTAGACTGCAGATAGGTAAAATCCTCTTGTTCAAATTCTAGATTAGATCACCTATACTTTACACCAGTGTTATAAAATAGGTCACATATAGGTCATATATATTATTTAAAATAATTAAAAATGTTCCTGATGCAGGTCAGGATGTCACTGGCTTTCTTGGCCACCTATGCACACTGCCAGCTCATGTTCAGCCAGCTGTCAAGCAACACCCCCAAGTCCTTTTCCCACAGCCACTCGTCCCCCAAGCCTGTAGCGTCGTATGGAGTTGTTACAGCACGGGAGCAGGACCTGGCACTTAGCCTCATACAGTTGGCCTCAGCCCATGGATCCAGCCTATCCCAAACCCTCTGTAAAGCCTTTCTACTGACAAGGAGATAAACACTCCCACCCACCCTGATGTCAGCCGCAAACTTACTGAGGGTACACTCAATTCCCTTCTCCGGATCTTTATGAAGATATTGAAAAAAAATCTCATCCCAATACCAAGCGCTGGGGAACACCACTTGTGACCGGCCACCAACTGGATTTAACCCTATTCACCACAGATTAATGCTATTTATGTATACAGCCTGTGGAAGACCCCACTCTGGAGTAGGTTAATGCTGTGACCCTGTGGAAAGCCCACCCTGGAGCAGGCTCCCCATGCTGGAACAGGGGAAGAGTGTGAGGAGTCCTCCCCCTGAGGAGGAAGGAGTGGCAGAAACATGTGATGAATTGACCAGTACACCCCTTCCCTCGTCCTCTGTGCATCTCAGGGGGAGGAGGTAGAAAAAAACCAGGAGTTAAGCTGAACCCAGGGAAGAAGGGAAGAGTAGGGGGAAGGTGTTCTAAGATTTTTAGTTCTTTTCTGCTTTGAATTGAGTGTTAATCAATTAAATTAATTTTCCCCCAGTTGAGTCTGTTTTGCCCGTGACGGTAATTGCTGATTGATCTCCCCCTGTCATTATATTGACCCACAAGCTTTTCTTTACATTTTCTCTCCCCTGTCCAGCTGAGGATGGGAGTAATAGAGCAGCTTTGGTGGGCACTTGGCATCCAGCCCCAGTCAACCCACCACATACAGCCAGTTAGAAAAAAAAAAAGGATCTATTCCTGGGAATGGAGAGGGAGGAAAACCAGCAAAACTTGTGGATGCAGAATCCTCAAATAAAAGCTTGTCAGGATAATTAGTGATGCTGCCAACAAAATACCTGCCCTGGTTAGCAAGTACTTCCTGTTCCTCATTAACCAAATGATTTTCAGGTCATATATCACACCTCTGACAGTAAAGCCACTTTCATGGTTAATTGCTTAAATAAATGTGTAATTAATGCCTAGTAATGGGATTATGAATCTATGTAGAAATAGTATTGTAACAACATGGACAAGTTACCTTGTTAGGCAGTATGTAATTAATATATGCAATATACGTTGTTTGGTTCTTCTTGTTGTTTTTAACGGTACTAAATAAACTATGATTTACTTTATATTTAAAAGAATGTAGGTCTCCTATGAATTACAGAAATGTTTTGTAACGACCTTAAGAAGGTTTCACACAGTTAACATGCTGCTTGCTTAAGCAAACAAAAAATATTAAGGAATGACCGCCACAAAAAATGTGCGTATGTATGGATTAAACAAATTGAACAAAAATGGAGCATACTGGTTTTTAGACAAACTTCAATTACAAGAGTTTGCATTCATGATGCCTTGTTCACAGGTTACCACTTTTAGCTATTGAGGTGAGAAATAATAATGTGGTCTGATCTTTTGTATAAAATACTTAAGATTTTTTAGTACACAAAGGTTCTTTAAGATTATGATTTTTGGTTGACTTAAAATGAATTTCTCAAAGCACACTTCGTCTTAAATTGAAGATTAAATGGTGGAAAACATAAAAAAATTATTATTCAGATTGTTTGAATGGTTAATTATGCTAATTGTTAATATTGTGTCTATTATTTTGAATGTGAATTTATCTAATCTCAACATCCCAAAACAGATCCTTGGACAAATAAAATAAAATTTTCAAGTCAAATTAAATAAAATTGACTTCAACCAAGTAATCTTTTAACCTCTTTTTGATAGTTAGAGAGCAAAGTCTTAAATTTCTTACAGGTAGTGTGGTCTTTTCAGAATTTGGATATTTCTTAGCAGTTATTTCTGATCCCATTCCACATTCATTTAAAGATTAATCAAAAGAACTAAGAGTCTTCAATACTAAATAGTATCTATCTACTATTACTAAAATAAAAAGAAAGATATAAATAATTTATCTTAATTGCTGTTAAGATGTCTGTAACATACAATGTACCAATTAATGATGTACTATATTACATAACTGGACAAGATATGATACGAATAGTAAAAATTAGGAAAAAAGTGAAATTAAATAGACAAAATAATTCTTAAACACATTTAATATTTTACATTATGTTTACACAATGTTTATTATTGGTTTGTTTGTTTATTTTTCATTTGGTTATTTTCATATTTCATCTACAATAAAAACAAGTCTTAAAATTTCAGGATTGTCCAGGAAACTGCTTTGGGGATCACATTGTTCACACAGTTTAGTAAAATTGTGTCTGATTATGCTACCACCATGTTATGGAATACTTACACACTCGTTACTTTCATCTTTCTAGTATATGTGTATTCAGATTCCAGGAAAGTTGGTATTAATTCTGTTCTGATAAGTGACCTTTATATGTGTTAGAGGCCTCTAATGTGGCTTTCTGTTCTTCTTTTGTTCCTCCTCCCAGATTTTAGAGACAAAAAGGGAAGCAGAAGGCATAGCCATAGAAGTAGAGAAAACAAAGTTCCAGATTTAACAAGTTAACAAGAGTTTTAAAGTGAAGGACTTTCATATGATTTTGAGCAAGGGAGATTGGAGATTATGCTATCAATGGAAAAGCTAACAACTAGAAATTGGGAGTATAATAGGATGACTCTGGGTGAGATAAAGTGCTAGAACAAGCGTACTCTGGCTGTAGTTTGATAAGGCAGTAAATGGCTTATTGGCTCAAGAGTACCAATGGTACCAGATCAAAACTATAAGCAATCAGATGATTCAAATCAATGATCTTGACTGAAACTTCTGTATTAATCCATAGTTTGTCAGAGAAGGACTGACCAGTTTTATTAATCTTTTTACAATTTGTACTGCAGCCATCTAATGGAATTTCCCTCATGGCTTTTCACCGATCCCTGCTCCTTGCTCTGTCAAACTGCTGTACTGTATCAGGAGTCTTGCAGAAGACCTTTTATTCAAGGAGTTATTGATCTTGGGAAAGCCCTGTCCACTCCACTGGACCTTGTGCTTATGGCTTGAAAAGCCCTTATGTTAGCATGACTGACTGCAGTGCAACTCCATGTATATAACAACACTGTAATGAACTGTACTGGAATACCCTGGATACGTGTTTTACCTGAATAGAGTTCCTAGATACCTGTAGCTGGATATGCTCTGGTGGACATTATGAAAAAGATAACATTCCTACTAGTCAAAGTGATATATAGGGGTTTTTTGTTACACCAGATATAAGAAGTCATGGCATAGGGTCAACCGCTCCGTGGATAGGATCAGTGCAGCATGCTGTGACAGTCCATCAGAAACTCATCCAGTCCTCCATAACAGCAGGATTCCCAGCATCTGGAAGGATTTATTTGCTGTTTATATTTCTCCCCTCTCTTCCTACTTTATTATTGCAACAATTTTATCATTTTATTAGCTGTTAAGCCTTACTAATTGAGAGAGAACCCTGTACCTCTTCAATGCAGAACAGGTACCTACATGTCATTTACATTTTTCTAAAAATGTGGATCATAGTTTTTCACCTGTTTATGAACAGGTTATGTGATGAGATCTAGTTTCAAGGAAAACAGGATCCTTTCCGAAAAACATTAGTCTCAAGACTGCCCCTGAGAAGCGTTGACCATATGGCCAGCCACATATTCCTCTGACATGCAGCTGCCACAGTCAAAATATGTCTGAAAGGGAACATTCATTGTTCACATTGTGCAATATTGTAACAACCTAATAACCCAAACATTCTAAAACAGAAAAGCATCATTAAAAATACTGTTAAAATTATTAGACAAAATCATTCCAATATTCCTCTGGATCATCAAGCTGACAATTTCAGTCTTCTCAAAAGAGAGAGGATGGTCTATGACAAGGCTTTCTGAGATCTTCAGTAGGAGAATTGTGACATCAATGGGGCTTTCTACTTCCTCACTATTAGGATATGCTTCAGGCTATTCTCCTAATTTTCTTATATTTTCTAATTTCCTGGAAGTAGTTACAGGTAGCCCAATCACTTCTCAGGAAAATGACAGTCAACACTTTGAAGAGGCTGAATGTTCTAACAAGTATTAATAATAAAAGGACTTAGGCTTTTTACTGATGTGGCAGGGTCTGACCTGAGCCTGCCTTGGCCTGAAATGAATTTCACTTGTTTTCACAACTGGCTGGTGGCCAGGTGATCATTGCCACACCTGCTTCCTCATGAAGTTCTGTGAATGTCTCCTGTGGTCAAGTCTGACCAAGTGAGGAAGTCACCAAAAAAAGAATTGTACTTTCTGTCAGTTCAGTTAGGGTGAGCTGTGGCACATCTGGGGACCAATGAGAAAATAACAGACTTGCAGTCCTCTTGGAGCATACACAAATAGCCCAGAGTGGACAGTGATATGGAAGAGGAATAAAATACAAATATGATGGTCTTCCCAGCAAACAACTCAGACCATTGACAACTTCTTGTAATCACTCTGCCATTTTCCTTGAGAAAGGTGATCAACATTAGCACCCACAGGAGTCATAACATAACACCATAGAAGGTGAATAGATACTGGGTTCTTGTATAGGCATTTTAGGTATACTATTTATCTGGGACATGAATGTTAGTATTATTGTAACTACACTATAAACCTGCTGTGTTTTGATTAGATTGTTAAGATGTGGCTAACAGTAAACATTTTGTCTACATATATTCCTTTTGTTCATATGATTTGGTGTGTAGCACAGTTGAAATGTTCATTTTCTGGCCTGACATAATGAGTTATCACATCAGAGATCTCAAGAAATAACACTTTTTTTAGGCTGAAGTTTTGTGGTTCTGCAACATTTTCATTATGAACCTGTGCTGATAATTTATGTTACTCTCATGAACCAAGTCACCCTGTGGAATATGCACTTGATCAATACATCTGGCAATACAAGAAGTACCGCTAGCAAATTCTATTAAAATGACTAACCTCAGAAGCGTTATCTCCAAGCTAAAGGCAGGCTGTTGACATATAACCTTAATGAATTCTAAAATAAGCAATCTAGCTTATTCCTAACCTTCTAATGCTAAACTCAAAATATCATCAATAAAATTCTGGACACATGATGTCATTGCTGTGTAAGTAGAAGGCTACACACAAACAGTGGCAGGAAACACAGCTGTTTCCTCTAACTATTGACCTTGAAAACAGAATGCAGGAGCAGCAGGGATCTTCAATCCAAATTCTAATTTTCCAGGAATTGCAACTGGATAACCACAGAAAAAGCGAGCAGCTAGTGAAAAGCATACTGGACTACAGGATGTCATCTCCAAGACCCTTTCCTACATGAAGTGTTTGCTATATGATCATGCTAAGACAACAATGATTATGGTAATCCGAGCATGTAACTGTACCTTGAATGACTTTCATGAATCAGTATGTGTAGATGGGATCTCCAAGAAGAAATGTTGTCATGATGATTTCACCAGACTATGTAGATATACAGAGATAAAGGTTAGCAACTTGTCAAATTTATGATCTTATTTTGTATTCTGTAGAGTAAAGGTATAAAAGCATTGAGGAATTAGGAAAAGAACTTATACCATTAGCAGAAGAGCAAAATGCCTAGATAAAAACAATGGCTCTCAGTAGACAGAAGGAAAACAACTCTTTCAGGATCTAAGTATGGATTGGCATTGAAAGAAAGAAGAAGAGACTGTACAGAAGGGTTTTTAACTAGTGGATATGGTGGAGATAAACAAGAATGACTTATTGGAAGAAGTAAGAGATGGCAATTGTCTCCAAGAGAAGATATCTTGAGATAGTGAAGGGAGTTCTACATCCAACATAGGTATCTTCATAAGAAAACTTAAGCCCCAGGCAGGGAACGGTTGATTAACTGGTGGGAATAAATTATTCAGAATGGCATCTGTGGAAGAAAAAAGTCATTGGGACAAACATTTGTTGGAAAAGAGAAATTAAATTATGTAGAAATTACCAAAATACCCTAGAGAATATGAACGGACATATAGTGCAAATTACAAATTACATGAGAAGACACAAAGGAAATACCTATCTGTGCTGGTTCAGGCAGGAACAAGCTCCTCTTCTACATAGTGCTGTCTGGCCCACAGTGGCCAAGAGAGTTGTCTCATTCCCTTGGTCATCAGGCTCAGGGCATATGCAAAGTTCTGGTGTAGGAAGTGTCCTGGGGGAGTCGTTAAGGCTTTTGTCTAGTCATTAGTTCCCTTCTGTAGGTTCCGGGTGCAGCTGTTAGCAAGGGACCAGTTTTCTTTTGTTAGTGGGCTGGAGGATCGGAGTTTTTTTTCCCCAGTCTGTGACTTTCAGGGTCTGGAATTTCTCACTGCTCTGGGACCTAGTTTTGTGTTGGTCGGCATGTGGTGAGCTACTGTATCATAAGTTCTATTTTCTACTGTTTATTTACTTATCAGTAGTAGTATTGTTAGTATCACTATAATATTTCATTTATATTATTAAATAGTTCTTATCTCAACTTTACAAGCTTTCCTTGTCTTTCTTTGACTCTTATCCACTGTGGAAGGGGCAAGGGAGGTGAGTGAGCGACTGGGGTACATAATTGCCAGATAAGGTTAAACCATGACACTAGTAAAAAGAAAACAATGCAAAAGGATGGAACATGTCATGTCATGTTAAAGGTCAATCATGTTCTGAAGGGACTTAATTTTAATGAAAA
>NW_010264958.1:14026-88272 GCF_000690775.1 Eurypyga helias | reverse complement strand
AGGAAGAAGATGAGAGAGTATTTTTACATATATGGTAAATTTATTAAAGATCATTAAAGGCTAAGACATATGGAACAAAGTTCTGAATAAGAGTTCCAGCATCCAAACTTGTACATATAAAACCTAAACTGAAAACATTTTCCCAGTATACTTCACTTTATAAGAATGGAGAATGTTTCCTATTTAAATACAAGTTCAACTTTTAAAATAATTATTATTCCTAACTATTATGCATGCTGGTAGCATTCAAAATAGACCTCAGATCAAAAGCTTTGCTCCTATTTCAGATATAAATGTACATATTGATTTATACATAATGAAATACTAAATATGAAAAAGACTATGAGAGGAGTAAATTATTCACAGTAAATTTGATAACGTATAAAATAAATAATGCATCATAATTTATGGGAACATAGTTTGACTTAATTTATTTAAAAAATGACTGAATAATCCTTTATGAATATTAATATTTTTCCACATTCATATCAGACAAATTTCAGATTATATGAACCTAAATTTTTAAAAAATGAAATTATAGCAATGGCCACTCTTTATCTTACTAAGCTCTAGTAACTTGATGGTTAACCTTAATGAAATGAATGGAGTCAGAATTATTCCTAAGAGATATATTTTACAGGAACAAACATTCAAAGTAGCCTGACATCATACCAAAGTACCCAAGGCCATGTGTTGGTCCAGTTACCTTTTTTCCATGCTAGAATGTGTGGTGTCAAGAAGTGCCCAGATGGGGTCAGTATAATGCAAGGTGTGTAAGGTGTGTATATGTGAATGGACTGAATAAATGGTCATGCCATGGCAGTGGTCAGACCTCCACAAAGAATGAAAAATCTGTACTAAAAGCTAACACAGCCACTAGAGATCTTAACCTTTCCCCCAGTTTTTCTCAGTCTCGTGGCTTTTGTGATAAACTCTCAATTCAAATACCATAACTGAGCCTTCATCCCTAAATCTGGACTGCCTCACTAATTCTCTATTCCCAATTGATTTTCAAACCATGATGGAGTTGCAACGCCTACATATTCTATGGTCCTCTACTGCTTAGAATATTTGTCTAAGTAGAAGATACTAACACCAGAAGTGTCTCTAATGATTCCATGACTAGCAGTAGACTCTACAGCAGTCAGTAGTATATCAGTTTTAAATGTGCACAGCATGGAATATAGATGCTTACATGTATCTGAGCTTAGAAAAAAGTGGGAGTCAAGGATTTTAATTGCTTCCACAGCCTGGCTCTTTAGAAGTATGATTTTGTTTCTATTTACATCAAATTTGCAACTGTGAGTCTGAAGTGCAATCAAAAATGTCCCAAGCACATAATTGAGTCAGTTGAAAAAATACGGAATTTTCATGCCAACCAATTTTGTTGGCATCAAAGAACATGAACTACTGTTTAAACTTCATGTAAGTAGATATGTTCAGATGAGTACCATTTTTAACTGAGAAAGTTTGGTCCACTGACCTTTTTCTATTTGGCTTAGAAAATTCAATTCATATGACTCTCATTTTATTATCATTATATTTCAGAATTTTATTCTCTGAAATGGCAGAGATGTTTTTCTCCAACTGGTCATACAAATACTCTAATAATGTGATAGAACAGTAGAGTTTTATCACAATAATTAATAGTGTTATTATATGACCATGTCCTACTCAGCTAGCCATACTGGTTACATTTTCAGTTATTTTATATAACCTAGTAAATATTCTAAACAAACTGCGTCAAGTAGCCTACCTCTGTGCTTGATGTTAAACAGATGCTGAAGTGTTTTGCTGGTTCTTGGCATAAATGACTACATTAGATACAGTCAGGGAAGAACCAGTTGTTCCCGAGATATGTGTTCTTAAAGTTTTGCCTGAGACCTAATCTGTGCGCAACGTGATTTGAGTTTGAAAAATGCATCAAGATGCAAAGCAAGGTATACTGCTTTTTTAACATGCAATACAAGAACTTTTTTAACACTCAATATGCCAATTTTCTTCTTTACTGAAAGAAGGTCCTTGCTAGTGCTTGGTTTAGATCTGTGTCTTGATTTGTAATGACTGGCACTAAATCTGCGTTAGGGTTAAAACCCCTAGTCGTGTAATGCAACCTCGCATATCAATGCCCATTTCCCTGCCTTCTGGTGCAAGTTGTTTTTGGTCAGACTGCTTTTTCAAGATACCTTCCACTTAAAAGCTTTTGCAGCTTCTTAGGGTATTTTCAGGCACTAAGACAATTGACTTAGCTGTTGTGGTTTAACTCCAGTCAGATAAGCACCCACAGCTGCTTGCTCACCTGCCCTGTCAGCCAGTGGGATGGGAGAGAGAATAGGAGGAAAAAAGTTAAGAAAATTCATGGGTTGAGATAAGAAGGGTTTCAAACTTTATATAAAATAATGATACTACTAATAATACTAATAATGATAATAATATGCAATGAAAAGGAAAACAACAAAGAAGGAATACAACTGCTCACCACTGGCTGACCGATGACCAGAAAATCATAGAATCATCACAGAATGTGTTAGGTCGACCTAACATGGAATGCGTTAGATGACTTTAAAGACCATCTAGTTCCAACCCCCCTGCCATGGGCAGGGACACCTTCCACTAGACCAGGTTGCTCAAAGCCTCATCCAGCCTGGCCTTGAACACTTCCAGCGAGGGAGCATCCATAGCTTCTCTGACAATGTAAATCTCCGAGCAGTGACTCTGTGATAACATGTTTTAGAAGGGAAAAAAACTGGAGAGTGGGGAATTTTGCAGCCCGGAGAGAAAGAATGAGATGCAAGAGAAACAGCTTTTCAGACACCCAGGTGAGTGGAGAAAGAGAGGGAGGAGGTGCTCCAGGCCTGGTGTGGCAACTCCCCTGCAACATGTGGTGAAGAACTGTCTCCTGTGGGAGGGATCCTATGCTGGAGTGTGGCAGGAGTCCTCCCCTGAGAGGCTGTTGAGTGATCTCTCACTGTCCTTATTTCAAACCATGAGCCTTTCAATGTATTTCCTCTCCCCTGTCCAGCTGAGAGGAGTGATAGAGCAGCTTTGGTGGGCACCTGGCCTTCCAACCAGAGTAAAACCATCACAGATTCCAAGACGTCTTTCATTTCCCCAAATTAAATTGAGCTATAAGCAACATACATTCTGATTTTTGATTGACAACACTGTAAATAAAAATTTGTCACACTGTCCCAGTTTAAAGAAACTGGTAGTGCACCAATATTTATACAGAAGTTACATTTAGCCAAACATTCTCACAGAGCTTAAGGGAAATCTGATTGAGGTACAAAGCTTTACCGTGTTATGATAAAAGGAAACAGACCTTCATTTGAATTTCCTACATTTAAGGAAACCTTATTCATAGTTTACTTAGTTTTAATAAAGGTCATTTATTACTGAGGCAAAGTGATTAATATGAATGCCAGTAAAATGAAAAATTATTCAAAACAACTTTTCTTATATGCAACAAAGCATTTAATTCCAAAACAGGTTAACTCTATTAAGCATATGAAGAATCAAATCAAAGCTATCCATTTTGGACAAATCCTAGCTATCTAGATGTAACTTTAACTCACTTCAGATATAACTTGCAAGTATGAAAGAATTTGTTGGTCCAAAACTCATTAAAGTCAGGAAAAGTATTTGCTTTGGCTGTATCAGACACTACATGTTGAAAGAAACAAATTATTTTAAAACAGACATTACAGAAAAAACTTTAGGAAATCTTGATTTAGAAACAAAACTTTCATAACTCAAACAATTCACACAAGGATGAATTGTTATGTGAGTTCACACTTTGTCATATTTTATTAATTAGACTTTACAAACCATCTGTGCAATGTTCTTTGCTAACACAAAATAAAGAAAAATAAACATAATTACTTACATGTAGTTCAGTGTATCAAGTAATTTTGTGTGTATTTATAGTGCAAAAGAGAAGCATTAAGATATTACAGAGAAACGGGACACTGCAGCTATCAGGATCAAATAGCCAAGCTATAATTTTGTTGATGGATGGATAAGCACCATTGAAAAAAATGCCCCAAAACTTCCTGCCAATCTTCACTCTAACTCCAACTTGACATTTATTTTTGTTATTTTTTTCCATAATGCCTAAACTTTATGTAATTTGGTTACATGTACAGCAGCTACATATTCCTTGTGCTTTTTACATTGTCTATCACTAAATAAAAAAGAAAAAAAAAGTAGATACAGAAAAAAAAAAGCCTTATTCCAAGTTCTTATGTAAGAAACCAAAAGAAGCTTTTATACAATCTTCAGATTTTGCCTAATTTATATACCATAGAAATTCCTCAACATACACTTTTCTACAGTTACAACCACTCTTAAAAATTTATTTCTCATAAATCTTTGTGATGTGCAGTTGTTGTTGGTTGCTTCATATATGTTTTCTCATTAAAAATTTTAGGACCAGGAAATGTTATTGACCTTTGGAACTTTACTTCTTAAAACCAGATTTTATACAATACTTAGCTATGGAAAAATTATGAGATTTTTATGAAGACTCATTCTATGACAGTCATTTTGAAGAGAACAATAAAGACTACTAGAATTAAAACTTGAGGTAGACAGTTGATGAAGATATGCTAAATATTAGTAAAATACAGCACAAATGATCTGCACAGACAGAATACATGAGTTGTAACTTTTCTAGCCTTAAAATATTCCTCAGGCTGTAATGAAATATCTCACTCTTTTTGCCTACATTTCACTACTTAGGAACAGTTTGAGTGATGATAACAGCTCTTAAATTAAAGTTGTGTTAGTGGAGTCTCCACCTGGTCTGGCATGTGAGGTTTCACCTTCAGTGGCTCCACCAGCACCTGGGCCATCGTAACTCTTTCCTTACACCTTCCTCAGCATCCTTGTGTGATCTCTGCCACAGTGCAGCCCACAGCTGATGGTCACACAGAACGGGCTGCTCCCAGAACAATCCAGTCCCACATTTCCAGTATTTCCTTCCAATGTTAACTGTTCTACATTTCAACTAGCAGTGTAGTTCCACCAGTTTCAGAAAATATCATTCTGCGTAATCTTCCAGTATAGCGCAATTGTCAGGAATATTATTCCACCACTGTAGGGCACTGGCATTCAAAATCTTACTATGCGATCTTTGATAGAGATAGACAGAAAGGTTAATGGTACAGAACTGACTAAGTGGCAGTATGAACAGACCAGAAGTTATGCAAGTTTTGCAGCCACATAGCAGAGTGGTAAACGTCAGCTACACATTACACATTATTTTCTGTGCTTGGAGTCAGGTAGCTCCCTCATTCCAGCCACTCTGCTTTCACCTTCCAGAGTCTGAGTCAGCTTTTGCTGTTCTCTGGTGGATTTTTTTCTACTGACAGTATTCCTGCCTTTTCAGAACTCACTGTTAGGTTAATATGTTTAACATCAAGAGAGGGATTAATCATTATTTTAAAGATAATTGCCAGTATGAATGAAATAACATACAATGAGTTCTCAGGTAAATCCATATTATAAAAATCTTGGCAAAGAGCAGGCCATAGGTCACACCACAGATGACCTTTTATTATAGAACTAATGATTACTTAATCAATTAACTAATGTTAACTTCAGTTAATTCTGTTTAACATCCAAAATGAAGAGGATAAAACATATCAGTTGATGTATTTTATGTTCTTTTTTAATGCAAAAAAAGAAACAAATTTCAACTTTATTTTTACTCTATTTTTTCTTTTTTTTAATACTTGAGAGAAAAAATATGCAAAGCAACAACAGAGAAAAGGGTTACAGAAGTTCTGCTATTATTCAATGAGAGACATGTAGAGGCATGATAGGGGCAAAGTAGTTGTACAGAGGCAAGCTATTTCAGAATCACCTCTTCTTTATTTTGGCTCTCTGAATATTTAAGAATTACATAAAAGTGGGATGAACTCTAATAGTGAGAGATTGAACTAATTCTATTTCAACAAAGAAAGAAGGTTCTCTGGAAGTTCAAGATTCAGTGTTATGCTCAAAATTTTATTATGGATCAAAAATAAAGAAATAAACATATAAAGATAAGAATTTATAATTGATGTAATTGCCATCTTAATGATCTTAATGTAGAACCGCTGTCAGTCAAGATTTAGTTATTACAGAGGGAAGAAAGAAAAAGAAAATAACAGAAAGAATAATGCTCTTACAGACAATGTCTCATTAATAATGACACAGTTAAAATTCTTATACATGCACTACATTATATCTATCCCTTTACCTGGTATTATGCTCGCACTTCCCCAACCTTTCTGGGGAGAAGTAAAAACAAATAACCAGGCAGTTCAAGAGAAGTTCAAATAGAAGAAGCCTGGCAAGTCTTCATCCTGAGGCCTTGCAAACTCAGTGTAACACCTGTTACGAGCAACAGCAACAGTTGTACATACATAACATACAATAGATACAAAATAAATGCAGTTTATTTGGATTCAGGGCTACCTCAGATATTGGACTTCAAACATGTATGTAGAGGACTAGCTGTTCAGCTATTGCAGAATATTTTCAACACTGTGATTCTTCTAATCAAGGACAGAATGGCAAAACTCCCCACCCCACTCCCCACCCCCCACCTTTTTTAAGGAATAAAAACAATTAAAAATAGAAACACTCAGTACTAATGGTACCTAAATAATATTGTATATCACTGGGGATTACATACTTTTTTGTCTTCTGATTTAATGACATATCTTGCCAAACCTCCAGTAATATTAACAGTGGGATTTTTTTCAATTAAAGCATTCAGGTGTGATCTAAAAAAAGTGTCTCTTGGAGTATTTTTTTTTTAATTAATACTTCACTATGAAACATGAATTCAACAGACTCACATCAAACATATTGTTACCAAGCAACTAATGACAGTCCATTATGTGTTTTATGTTTTAGACAACAAAGCCTTGTTTTGAATTCCTTAAAAAATTGCATTTATATTTTTAATGTTCTTTATAGAAAAAACAACATCTCTTGCCATGCTATTTTTCTGTGGTTACCTATATTTGCATATTATCTCAACTTCAAGTGGGAAATAGTCTAGAATAACAACTGGAAAATAACTCCCAGTCTTGTCTTCAGTCCCAAAATCACTAAAACCCCAGGATTCTTGGGTCAGATTTGGAAAAATCCTGTTACCTGTCAAAACATTCAGATGTACTTTTTAAGAGGAGGTGCTGGAAAATCAATGCTGAAATAATTTTTAAAAAATTTAAAAAAATAAACACCGACAGCAATATTTTTTTAATTTCTCACAAAACACAGTCAGAATCCTCTGAGCACTACCAAGAGCATTCATTACTTTAGCATCCAGTTTTACTTTTGACTATGCTTACAAGGCTGACTGATGATTCCGTATTCATCTTAATCTGCCATGTCTACTATTTCATCATTACTGATTGTTTTTCCTCTTTATTTCAAAGTGAGAATACATCTTTTGTTCATCTACGTCTGAAAAAAGTAATACAAGGATTGAAAAAACTCAACAGTTCTATTATTTGCACCTTCCTCAGAAACATTGTGTCTGTTTTCAATGCTGAACCACTATTCTAAGTAGCTTTTATAAACAACTGCATACATTTCCAATAGAGCAACTGTTGAATTCTAATCTACTGATTAAAAAATGCAGGAATCACAGAAGAAAATTGTCAGTAATGTTTCTACCTCATGCTTGAATAAATTTTTTTTAGGAATCATCCTCAAATGTAAAACAGTCCTTAAGAAAGAATCTTATAAAGGAGCTTTGATTAACATACTAATGAAATAAAAGCAGTTTTAAGGGCATTGATGTCTGTAGAAAGTTTCTTGACAAAGAGAAATTAAATGCCTGGATATTTCTTTCTATTGTTTTAATTTATTTCACTCAGTATCATGAGTATTCTGGAAAGTCTGATATTTTATATTCCTTAGCAATATAAAGGACTAAGTTGAGAAAAACAACAATAATGCTGCCATTCAAAAAAAAAAAAAAAAAAAAGTCGTATTAAATACAAAATATAAATTACAACCCTACTAAACATTGCAAATACATTTTAGGAACATTCTTTTTGTCAGATCTTAAATTTTTAATAACAGATTATAATATATTTTATTATTTCTAATTAAAATGCATTGTTGTTTATTACCAAGACTGACTAATACGATATTATCTCAAAGATACAATAAAGCAGCAGAATTCAGTTTTGCTTATTGTTTTGCAAGTAAAATCATTTGCAAGCAAAGTTAAGATAATGTCCGTGAATCTTTATTTCAAGATGGCATACAACATATTTGCTATAAGTTGCAGAGAATGGTCAAAGAGAGGAATTAAATAAATTTTGCCATACTCCTGAGAGAGTTCATACCATAATGCAATGAAGAAATAGCTTTGTGTATTTTATTAGTGGCATCTAAGTTTATCTTATTTTAATTTTTACTTCTGAATCATAGAAAAAAAATTTTATTCTACTTTTGGAATTTCCATTGCTCTATTATGGTTCAAAAAAAAAAAATTATGATACTTTGATAGGATATATTAATTTAAGCAGAAATAAAATATTTAAGTCTGTAGAATTGGCAGTGGTTTTACAGTCTATGAATACCTTTTCACTGTGTTTGGTAATGGACAGTTTGTAATTTACTAGGAATGGTGACTAATTCAGTAATTGTAATTTCTATGAAGGGGCTTACTTATTATCACCCCATATAAGTAAAGACCTTTATGCCATTACAGGAAGCTAAAATTCACATTATAAGATCAATATCAGAACTCAGTACTGTCTAGCCAGGACAAAGACAAGGTCATGATGACCTAGAATTAAATGTACATATGTTTAATGTTTCTTTAACCTACCTTAATTCACCCTTCTACTTAATCACAGTTTTTGGAGAAAAGATGTCAGTGTTGGACTGTCAATTTTAATACATTTTGACTAATTAGATTGAATGCAATGTACATTTTATGTACAAAACTAAAAAACACCTTCCTATCATCCAAAGAACTCTTTGTGGTGCTTCTGTCTCAGTTATGTTATTGAGAAATAATAGTTATTTAAAAGAAACTGGTCATTAAAGAGAAAAAATACATTAAAAATATAAAAGAACTTATAAAATAGGGAGGAGTTACACTGATATCATAAATGTAAATTGAGATTTATGGAAGAAAAAAGGTGAGTAATAAAGCCTGGTCAAAGACAGATGTGGAAAATTGATGTTCACGTGTGTTTAGAAGCAAAAAAGTGTTCATTTTTACTCACACTCTGAGAGGTAAAAAAATCATATCAATGATATAAGTCTGTTATTACATCTGAAAGACAAAATTTTCCATCATTTTGCAGAAAACTAAAAAAGGAATGCTAAATGTTTCTGAGTAATACTATAGAGTATGTCAAACTTTGAATTACAAGTCCTTTATTTCAGGATTAATTGGGGAGAGTTTTATCCATTAAATTAAGACATTATAATTATCATTATTATTATTACTAATACTACTACTAAAACTTCCTTAAATCCTGAAATTGATGTAAATAATATCCGTGCCTTTTAAAAAAGTTGACTAAGAAGCCTCATACCCTTTAAGCATGTTTTGATGAATCTTGAGATATTAAAAAAAATTCCATAAAATTTGGAAAACAAAACGATAAAATGCATGACTGATTTCCAAGAATTCTTTCTTTACAATGTAATAGAATAGAGATATGTGAGGAAAATACAAAAATTACAGGAAACCAGAATAATTAATATTTAATAACTGATAAGTGATTTTATGGAAAATAGTAAAATAAACATGATAATTATTGATTTAGTTATGGTTAATAAGGCTAATTGCATTGTCACAATGGCACAGTATTTATCACCTCTCAACCAATGAAATTGGCAACATTAATTTTCATAGAAGTAGAGACAAGGATGATGTTAATACTATGTCCCTTTCTCCCAACAATTTCACTTCTTTTGGTATTCCACCAGCCAGCGACCTGGTATAAGCAGTTTGAAGTACCAAAGAGGAAATTATGGACAGACACAGTGTAAAGTTGTATCCAACAAGGAGCACCACACCCACACAGAGGCATTCAGGAAAGAGCTCTTCCTAAAGTGCTTTAGGGATCTAGACCTTTGCAACAAAACACTGAGGTCTACACAGGCAGATCCAATCCAGGACTGCAGCTGGGAGGAATGAACATGGAAACTGCCAAAATTAAGAGCATTTAGTTAATCTCTTGGATATTTTGGATAGACTCCTACCCAATGTTCATATGCCAGTGGTCTCAGTGATTTACTTCCTCTTCTACAATGTCTCTAATTTTCTTCCTCTCCCCTGCCCCCTGTCATACCACCATTTCGTTTTGTCTTTCCTGTTAGATTACTGCTATTTGAGTAGAGACAGTAACGTAATGTTTTCTACCAAACATTACTCAGGCTGCCTAGACATTGACCCCGTTCCCCACACTCTGCTTGACTTGTATGTTCACTGACTGGCTATTGGGAAAGGGACCAGCTGCTGTATTAGATAGATACCAATTATTTTGTATTGTGCCTTGCCAAATGTGATACCTCTTGGTTTGTTTTGTCACTGTGTAATAATATGAATGATAAAGTTATCAGCCTAATGAGAATTATTGTGTAAATTTGACTTTCTGTGTTTTAAAAAGGGTCAGCCTAAATCCTCATAATGGTTCCTTTTGAACTTTAATGAAAGTTCCCCTTTCAGTCTGCATTTCCTTGCAGCAGTGTGCAAATTTTCATCCTCTTTTTGGAAAGGAAATAATTATGGATGAAAGAATTATCTAAGGTAATTTAGGACACAGACCATAAGAGTGTGCCAGTGGGACAGCAGATGCAGAATTTTCTTATCTTCCCTTATTCAGATAAAACTGCTCCAAAAAAGAATTTGTGAGAATTACTTGACAACCCTGCCAAACTCCAGGCATAGCTTTGACACATGGACTGCTTGGTTTAGGTAAGTATCCAGATGGGGACTGTGGACTTTCGAGTAGGGAACAGGGATGGAGACAGAATTTTGTTTGGCAGCGATTGGAAGTGGTATAGGAATAGCAGTACCATTGACTGATAAGAATTTGTGATTCAGAAGAGATCTGAGGGAGGGATGCTCATGGCTAGGGATCTAAATCTGGACCAGATGCTGGTAGAAGAGTGATACACTCTATGGCATTGTAATGTAATGGCTCTTTCATATTCCTGTGTAGTATGGTGGGCAGTAGGGAGAGGCAGAGTCAGATGAAAGACTATTTTGACCTCTGTTTTCCATAGTTATTTCAGAATTAAAATAAAATATACCATATATACTTTACCATTCCGTATAAAATTAAAAATAATGAGGAAGAATTATTTCTAGAATAATGAATAGCATGTGGAATCCCAGACCCCTAACAATGTGTTCTGCCAGGTTTATTGTTCTCATTTGGAAAGCAAGATGGTTTAGATATTTAGTATCAAGTAAGATTTTATTGTGTGTACAGAAAGGAAAAAAAGCATAGAACAGCACACAGTGTTTGCAAACCAGACATCACAACCTGCCAGCTGTTCAGATTATTTTTTTGTATTTTAACACATTTCTAAACTGTCACAGGTCATAAAATCTTTTGACCAAGGAGATATTTGCCATTAAAGATGTGATAGGAGAGGAATAGATAAACAAATGAACTGGTTTTGTGAAATCAAAGAACTTTATACAATCAATATTTGTCAAATTCCCAACATTAAAATGGGGAATGTGGAATAAGTAAAATTATAATAAATATTGTAATTTTTATGTAACTTAAAACTGTTTAGGATATTTCGATTCTGTTGCTGTATTTTTAAGATGCATTTCTCTTATCTATGAATAGGTATGTAGATTATACACAATATATCCTTTTATTTACTGAAAAATACAATGAGGTCTAACACTTAAAAGATCTGAAAATATTTCTATCATAAACTATGAGGCAAAATCTGTAATGACTTTGGTTAACATTAATCAGATACATACATCTGCAGAAGCTGTGATTTTCTAAGCTGTTGGTACAGGCAAGAACAATTCTGTAGTGGTTACTTGCACAGTGGGTTAATACCCACATAGGATAATATTTCTCTTTTGAAGAAACATTTTTATCTTATATTACCAGTGGAAAAAAGAAAAAAAGTAATATAAAAATTCTCTTTTGCTTAAGTAAACATTGAAGGAGAGGAGGAAGAGAGAAAGCTCTAAGCTCCATAAATTGACCCAAATTTTAAGGCTTTAAAGCTTCCCTTATGCAATATTACTTTATAAACATACTCTTAAGAGAATGCAATGCATTTGCAAAGAAAGCTGGAATATATCCAGGATTTACACAACATCATCAAGCAAGTGGTAAATTAAAATAATACTCAGAGCAGTAACAACAAGAATATGAAAATGCCGTTGGAGAGCTACCTTACCAATTATTTCAGGGCAGGCAGATGAGTGCACATGTGTGTGTATGTCTTCTGTCTAGTGTTGCATAGGCAACAAAGAACTCTTCTACATATAATTCGTTCTGCAAAATCTGTGGAATGTGAATTTTGTACTTGTTGGCCCAGTGATCAATTAAATTTCTTCATTTTCTTTATAAAAACCTGAAAGTGAATTGAAATTTTAATGCAGATAAATTGCTATGATACAAAGGAAAATTGACATTCTGGAATTATGAAGTTTGATCTTTTCATTTGTATGTATATTTTCTAAATATAAACAGATAATAAACGCTAAAAAAGAAGGTAGTAAATAATAGTGACAGCTGAAGTCTTTTCCTGACAGACTGTTTATAATATTTATCAAAAAAGCTACTAGTTAATGTTTTCCACAGAAAACAGGATCTTCACCAAAATTAAAATATTTTGCACTGGTCTTCAGCTGGATTTTAAATAAAATGTATGTTTTCTTTGACTATTTGTTTTATTTACTTTATTTTGAAAGCTAAATCTTTTTAGACAATATTTATTGATCCATTAATTATCCTGTCTTCTTTTCTCTCTTTTTGAATCGAAAAAGAGGAACATCAATGATGTACAAAGCTAAATAAAACCTTTCATTTTCATTTCTCTTTTTAATTTTTTCTTCTGCTTTGAACTTTCTTTAAATGAAAACAATCAGTCTCCTTAACTAAAAAAACCCCAATTATTCCAGAATACAATTATATAAGGAATTATTCATAAGCTCCTTAGGTTCTGATTGTTATTTTGAACTCTAAGTATGACTATATCAAACTAAACTTTGACAACAGTCTTTGCCTATTACTAATATCTTTAAGATAAATAAATTTTATAAAGATGCTGAATAGTAAGCACTAACTTAAAGTTATCCTTTGTAAAACACATTCAGGAAACAAACAGCTTGTTAAAAGAAAAATTTTAGCTACAGAACTAATTAGCAGAGCCTTGTAATCAGCTGTTAGAACTGATGAGGAGGTACCTAACAAAGAAGCTGGAAGTTATAAGGGGCATGACAGCACCCTTCAGTACCTTGATTTCAGCATGAGGAGAGGTGAACAAAGGAAGCATGAGATTAAGCTTCTGTAGCAGCTTAGTAGTATAGCTAATAAAGGACACGGAAGACAAGTTCCAAACTGTGTCCCACAGGAGTCATCAAAATGTACAGATTTTAAAGGGAAAGTTAGATTGGGTGGGTTTATATGCAGGGTGACTGTGTTTCTCTGATTAGTAGTATCTTCATATGCTTTATTGGTAAAAAATTAAGTCTTTGACTACATGTGCTGTTTTATTTCTTTGGTCTGTGTATGTTCTGTTTTCTTACAGGCTAATCTGTAAGTTTAAAGCTTCAGAATGAAGAAAAGATGTACTGTGGTCCACTGAAATAATTGGGATTTAGCAGTAGAATACAGTAGAAGATCACAGGGGTAGTGGATTAACAGATGGCTTGCACATGGGAATGTTTTAGGATCCTAAGAGAAAATAATGCCAGGATTTTATTTTGATTGAGGAGGTGAGGTAGAGGAGGTTCACCTGAAAAACAACAACAAAGCACTATGTGGGAATCAGAATCTGCCTACCTCGGCCTTAAAGGAAATTTATCCATACCTGCATTAGAAATCTCATTAGAAGATGCTGATGTTTTTCTGCTAAAGGATGGCTGTTTCCATTCTTGCTTTTGGTTAGAGTTTTCCCGTTCCACTGTGTGTGATCTGCTTAATGTTTTTCACATTGTCACAGTTGTGCTACGTGTTGGAAGTTACAAAATATAGTCAAAATATAGTCAATGTGAAGCCAATATAATTGGCTTCATGTACCTTCGAATCACAGACCCTTGGAGTCTGTGATAAAAACTTTCTGAAGAATCTACTGAATACAAAATACTGTCATCAATATGTGTAGAGTACATATTCTAAGTTCTGCAGCTTCTGTCTGGATGTATGTGTTTCTCGTCAACCATAGTGCAAGTATAAAACAGCCTATTTATGGAAATAACTCTATAAACAAAACATTTGTAACCATAAATTAACAGGAAAATATCTCTTGGCTAATGCAAACATGGTGTATCTTAAACTAGCTTTGCTCCACTGCCTTGCAAAAATATTTGTCTTAAATGTTGTATAAAGAGAAAAGCATTGTCCTCTAATTGTCCTATTACTATTTCATTATTGCTTCACTGCAGTAAAACAGTAGTGTAACAGTTTTAATCCTACCTCTATTCTCATTATCCTGACACTTAAGTTAAAATGCATGAGAACCAAAAGATGTATTAAGGAAATGCCACTATTTTTAAGGGAAAGCTGTGACTTACAGGTAATTGTATTTTTTTTTAATAACTATTTGTGTTAGTACTCATTCAAGAAGCATTGTATTGGAAGGATGTGCCTTTGGCAGATGAATTCATTTGTAAACTTCAGTAGATTGAACCTGCAGTTTAAAAGAATGGTGAAAAGATGGAACCATGGGTCACACACTAAGAAATACTTTGCTCCTAAGGGTTTGCTAAATATTTCAAAGAGTGCTTTGAAATTGTAGGGCTAAAAGTGAGAACTGCAGAATTTCAAATGGAATCCCAGAATGCAAACCTTTGCAGACAACCTGCTTGCCTTATCTACAGTAAAGAATGAGGATGAGAGGTAGGACAACGAGAGGGTTTGTTCATGCTCCTTCAGTATGATAGTTTCATAATTTAAGGCCAATGTAGTGTATATATATTTTGCAGATCTTGATCTTTTCCTCTGCTGAAATAGGAAAAAAAAATAGGATGGGAGAGAATTGCCCATGACACTTAACAACCGTCAGTGATGGTGCAGTGAGATGCTAACAATATTCTTTCCCCTGTTGCTGAAGGCCACTAATTTGAGCAAAAGATTATCAGGATTTGCCTTTTTTCTTTTCTTAGCAGCCTGTATCCATAGTAACTTTTTCTAGTCATTGATATCTTTTTTATATTTCTAATTCAAAAATTATTAAAAACAGAGGATTTCCCCATAGTTAAATATCTTCTTTCAGTGTCAAGGGGTTTAAATATTGGAACAAAAATGTTATCTTGCATTATATGAACAGTAGAATGAGTAGGCAAAACAGACAGGTCTTGTCTGGCTACTTTCTTAATTGTTTTATACTACTCTAATACAGAAAGTGAATTTTCAATCTCTAGTGAATTCTGCTGGTTGTCAGATTCATTTTTCCAGTATGACTTATGTATTTTACATTTTAATAACCACTAATAATTTCTGTATTTTTCAGCTCATAATAGTTATAGTCTCTATTAAGTTTTTCTAATTGTCTATTCCTTTTGATAGATGTACCTTTAAACCTTTGCTATCACATCAAATATTACAAACTCATTTTCTTACGATTTACCCATCCCTGGATGTCTTCAAGGCCAGGCTGGATGTGGCTTTGAGCAACCTGGTCTAGTGGAAGGTGTCCCTGCCCATGGCAGGGGGGTTGGAACTAGATGGTCTTTAAGGTCCCTTCCAACCCTAACCATTCTATGATTCTATGATTTGGACGCATAGATGTCTTATCACTGTTTGTATTATATGTTTCCTTTGAAGTATAGAAGTAATGTTATTTTTAAGGTTACTAATTGTCCCTTTTTCTTGCAAAGCCAAAGGTTTCCTTTAGAATTTTATCACTTTTGGATGAGGAGTAGCAGGAGCTTCCTTAGATGTGCACCTTCTAGTAACTGGAGAATGTGGGGATGCCCTAGCAGAAGGGAGAGTCTGCATCAGAGTATGCTTACCCCATGGCCCACAGATCTACCAAAACTTTTCCATACGAGGTGACAACGTGTAAATACTGACTGACAACCCCTTGCACAGTGTTTGTCATCTGTATGATTATGGTTATTACAGCTAGCAGATTGCAAGTGCCTAGAAAAAGCTGATACAATTCCCGAGGTATGGAGGGACTCCCAGGGTGAAGTTACTGAACTATGAATCTAGTAAAAAGCTGGGTTTATTGTCTACTAGACCTCAAAGACAAACTTGGATAGGAGTCTTCATGGATCTGCTTCTCATATGTGGACAAAAGAAGGTCATGAAAGGACCTTCAGTAACTTTGAGAATTGTCTTACATTTTTCCTTTCTGTTAGATCAATGAGTAAAGACAGTGTAAGTGGTTTGACAATTTGTATGCTGGGTAAGTTTTGTTTGTGAAGGTGTTTTACCATGGCATGTGTTTTCCTCTGGTATTAAGAGACAAATTGTATGGGCTTGGTTCTAGACCTATTCTCATCCTAGGGAAGTGCTTTCAGGTCTTGGTCCTGAAATTTTGGCTCATCTGCTGAAACTAAAAAATCTGGTTCATCCACTAATCTGGTTAAGATGTCCATGATAGCTGTGTTTGCACTTTTTTCACCCATCAGGACTGACTATTTCTTCTGTAGTCATATGTTTAGAGTTCATGATTTCAGTATCTATTGGTCTCCTACAATACTTAGAAACTGCATATCCCCATTTGGCCTGCAGTTGGTGCCACAAGTGTATTAAGTATATTATGATAGCACTCTTAACTTTTGAGAAGTCCCTCTTTCAATGAAGGAACCATGTGAAAGGGTTAATAAATGTCATGGTTGCTTCCATTGCTATTGAAATCAACATGGCTTTTCTTATCTGTAGCTTAGAAAAGATATGGTTACATAGCAAAGTGTCTATATTGCTTTGTACACAGACTTCAAAGCTTCCATAAATGAAATTATCTGAAACCCCAAAAATGTCTGGGATGTGGCTACACTCACTATATTCATTATAGATAAACTGTCCAATTACACATTTGTGTATGAAAGTAGATTACAGAAAACCAGTTCAGCTCTCACAAAGGCTAACTACCACAGAACTGAGAAAATGAATTTAAACTGAGGAAAAGGCATGTAAATCATAGAAGATCTTTCCTTTTCCTACATCCAAGATCCTTTTTTGGATGTATTCTGCTAAGTAGACAGTGGGACACAGCATGGAAAGAACACTAAGTTTCTCTATGTGAAAAGGAGAATGATGGAAGGCGTAGGCACTACCACATCCACTGCTTTCAAAGAGCGTGATGCTTCCCAGAGATGAGTGGAAGGACATCGGAATCTAAGGCAGGACTTCTGTCTAAGAAGGTCTGCTTTTTAGTTTGAGAGAAGCAAGACACTTGTTATACTTCTCATCTTCTCATTTCCTTCGGTTACATTAGTGGGCACTTCCTCGGGCTCATGGAAACCAGGTTAGAATAAGGTTCCTAAATACCCAACACAGAGCTGTGAATTCTAACTGGTGGAAAAATCCTTAGGACTCTCTTCTGATACCAACATCCAGGATTGACAAACACTGATTTTAAATGTGCTTTGGGTCAATCCATTAATCAGATGTTTCAGATGTGAGAAGCACCTGCAGTTACACTGAAATAGCAAGTGCTCGGTAGCTATGAGAATGATACCCCACCAAATGAGGTGTAAAAAGGTAGACATAATTTTTTATTTAGTTTTGTTTCAATTTCTCTACTTAATTTACCCTTATGTAGAAATAAGGATAATAGGTCTAACTCCTTTAGGATACTCTGAGAACTCTGACATATAAATGACAAAAGATCCTTTCAGGCTCTTGAGAAATACTGCTGTATTAGTTTTGCTAACAAATCATATTTCAAGATAAAAATGAAGTTTAACTGCTAAAAATTAGTATATGAACATGAGACATACATAAATACAAACTTTTACTGAAATTTCTCTAGCCCATCGATATCTTCTAATATCAAGGTTTTCTTGGTTAATTGTGTAAAAAAAAATCATTGTAAGTAAGTCCCATCAGATTTCCAGTTCCTGGAAAACCATTATTCCTGTAGTTTGCTAAAACATGAAAGTTGCAGTCCGTTCTTTGGGATTTTGATACTTTTTTTTTTCCCCCCCAAAGAATTAAGGGAAACTGTGGGTGAATTTTGTCTGTTTAAACAGAACTTATATGCAGCTTTACCCCAGGTAAGGACAAAACTGGGACTAACTATCTACTTTTTGCAAGAAAGTTTTAAACTTCATTCTGTTTAAATTCTACCACAAAACACTGGAGCATAAGACTTACATATCTTCTTGGAATGTTTGTTTGATTTGTTAGAGGTTGGGCCTCGATGAAACATTGACTCCCTGCAGCTCCAGGCTTCATGACATTGGCTGAAGAGATGTTGGTTGCGTATCCAAGGTATAGTACAAGTTTCTTCCTGCAGTTCACATAAGGAGCAATTTTGCAACAGAACTGTCATTTCCACCTGTAAACCTGGTGAAGGTTTTAAAGCGAAACAAACAAAAAGCATGTAAAATGTGGTTTTGTATAAAATCTTGAAGACCCTGGATTTTTCCCTTTTCTGAAATATAAATACAGGGGTTTTGTCTGTATACAAGCCCATCACAACTGTCTTGCTTTTCCACATCTTCACTTAACTGCAGCTTGCTTTTTCTTTGCTCCACTGATACCTGGCTCAAAGGAGCAGAATACATAAATAACTTGATATACACAATGCATCCTGAAGACTGTTAATTATGAGCTACATATTAGTGGGAAGACTCTTGGTGTGGTTATTTTTGTTGAAAACATTGAACTGATATGGCATTTCAGTGCTTCCATGCTTAAAACAAAAACCTACAATCCCCTGAATTTAATAAAATGCAGGTCAGTTTCTTAAAATAAGTTGGAGTGAGTCATTTTTCCTTTTCTTAATAATGTCTTGCAAACATGGCATTTACATTGTACTTTTTTCCTTTCACTAAACTTTGAATTTCTTGCTAAGAAAATATAGTAATAAATGATCCTTTACCATGGTCTTTTATAAACCGCAGATTTGTCCTCTCCCATATGTAGAAATCAATACTATACAATCCCTCAATATATTACCTTTTAATTACTGATTTATAACAGCAGCTGTTTAATCAAGATAACTTGCTTTTATATTTCAAATAAACGTAAATGTCATCATTTCCAGGAAGCCAATGATCGTTTAAGAAATTAATACTTTTAATTATTAGGAAAAAAAAGGATTCATAAGGAAAATGTAAAACCAATAAAAAATGGCTTTATTCTGAATTTCATAGCAAACCATCCTCAACGACCAGGTAAGAGCTTTAAAATTTTTTAACTATTTAGTCTTCATTTGAATAAATGCAATTGAAAATTACATCCAAGCAAAGGGGGTGGGGTGAGGAATGGAAATTGAGGAATAAACACTGTGGAGATTTAATTAGGAAGAAATTCTTACCCAAGCAAGTGATAATTACGTCTATTACATATTGGTGAAAAAATAAATCTGTATTATTTTTCTGATGCATTTTGTATGGTGCCTTTTAGGAAATGAGGAAGGTTGAGATGAGGTCAGAACTGGGAGGTGGGCAACCCCTCTGTGATGAAAGCTGCATGTAACTTCCTTCTATGGTTATTTCTTTCAATATTAATAAGCTTCTCACAGTTTAGCTGTGACACATGAACATTTACTACTGAATATTTAAAAATTATTCTAAGTACCAGAGCGGGAATATTGTAATTATTTGTCATAGACTTTCTCAAAGCAGGTATGATGTACCTGTTTCAGCTACCTTGGAGAGCTTCTGGATTGGAAGGTCAAATTGCTCTTTTGTCCAACTTCAGTTATAGGACAATTAAGACAGTGAAATGCATCCATCTCACTTTACCAATAATTTTCCCCTCTCCATTATCAAACGTTTTTATGGTCACAATGATTTCAAGATTTAGTTATTTTAATGATCTGCATTTAAGAATGAAACCACTCAATTCAATGTCAAGTATTGAATGAACTTGCTAGGATCTGTTTCAATCATATAAATCACTGCTACTTGTTATGTGCTCATCCAATTTCTCTCAGAAAAGCTCCATGCTAATCTCTGGCTAAATTAGTTCTGGATTTAATAGCCAAGAATACACTCAGGAATTTCCCTAAACCATTTTAAGTTATAAACTTGTATTTTTGCTGTCCCCTAACATATGTTAAAGGTGTTGATTATGAATAGAGGAATATTTTATGAAGGTAAAAGAGTAAAGAATGTGATACTTTTTTCCCTTTTTATCCCCCCAACCTTTTCACATGTCCCTGAATACACCCCAGTAAACAGGCTAAAAAGACTTTCTAACTCCATATTTTGAGCATCCAAATACTTCAGGAGGTTTCTCTTGCACTTTCACTAAGTATTCTATGTGGTAAATATGACTGTGTTTTCCTCCAGAAGCAAATTTAATCCTAAATATTATTGTTCTATTCATATTTGCTCTTTAACTTCTTATTTGAATACTGGTTAGCATATTCTAAATATACAAGTTGTTTATTATAGACAAGATTTTGTGAATGAAGTTATATTCATGAATAGCATGACACATCACCTTTTCTTAAGCGTGAGTGCCATCTGTGTGTTTTTGAAAAATCTCTTCATGTAACTCATTGCTGAATAAGAGGAAAATGGCATGAAATTTTATCTGTCTTGAGGAAATAGCAAAGACCTCAAAATTATAAATTTTGTCATGTATATGTTTGGTTTTTTAACCAGAACACTACAGCAGTTCTTTTGGTTTTAATAAATGTTATTCACAATGCTATGCTTGGGATAAACCAAGGTTTTGGTAAAAATGGCAACTGAAAAACTTACTGCTTTTACACATTTACACACTTTCTTCAATCATTCAAAAACAAGATATTAGATATTATTTTAGTAGAGCTAGAATGAGCTACTCATAAATTATCCACAACATTGCTACAGACACATTTACTCCTTTAGAATAGTGGTAGTATTTTGCATTTTTCTTATTTAAATGCACATGTAAATGTCAATTCCTATAAATTTGTGTTTTTACACAAATTTTATAATTTTAGATATATGCATATTTATACTTTTCAAATTTGCTATGAAAGATATTTTTATAGTCTACTTATATAGAAACACAGGTTAAACACGAGATATATTTTAGTATCAAGATCACATGGCATTTTATTAAACAAAACATTTGTCTCCTTAAAAGCTGACATGAAGAATTAATGAAAATTTATAAAATAATAAAACAAAGGCAGAGAAGAATTTAAAAATAAGGAGTAAATTATTGCTTTTGATGACTAAGTGGGACAATATAGTCTATTTCTATTTCTTATCCATAATTCCTGATGTTATTTTATTTTGGTTAACTTGAAGGTGAAATTGAGTTTATGTCAATATTAATTGTGATATAAAGTAAAATCCATGAAGCACTAACCTAAATATTATCCACCTACACTATTTTGAACACAGTGCATGAATATTAGTCTGTATTTGTAGAGATTTTTTCCATTTTCTCATTTTGAGATAAATTTGGTAAATTTAGCTACCACTTCTTCAACATACTAGATGCCTAGATTTTTAAGGTTGGAATGAACAGTTATGGTGAATTTAATTTTTTCTCCTGGGTAATATGCTATGAGGTTTTACTTGGCACTGCCTCTATCAAACCCCATACTTCTGCTTGGTTGTCATTCTTTATGCATATGTTGACTTTTAATTGTGAAATAAAAACTTAGATTGACAGAGCTTGTATCACATCCTTAAAGTTCTTCCTATAGCTAACTATACCCACTGAGGATATTTGTGTGTGTTTTTCCCAGATTTCTCACTACTGTTTCCTGTGGTTTGGTAGAAAGATCCCTACTCTATTAGAATTCAACTTTCCATGCAAGCAGATACAGACTTTAATTTCTTTCAGACATAATAAATGGAAGTTGTTTAGTTTCTGTTGAAAGGAAGGTTTTACAGATACTTAGTAATTGCTGTAATTCTTCTGAACCATTTCATTTTTTCACTCCATACACTACACTGAGAAGCATGGATTTCATGTCTTTGAGGCTGACAGTCCAGAAAGCTTCAGAAATATGCTGAGGAGGGAGAAACATTTGGCCAAGTCAGCCATAATTTGTTAATACATTTGACATCTTACTCTTTCTTTAGGGTAATTAACATGGATGAAATACTTGTACTTAGTTTCATGGTTCTTTCTGGAAAGGATATCTTGCATCAATGGTGTTCTGTGACGCCGTTTAGAAGATGGCCTGATTGGAGAGCTCAATCCATAAAGTAGAACAGAGTAATGAAATGTCTAAGCATATGTAATGTTTCTGTAGACATATTTAATTTATATTTTGGGTTTTTCCTAGGGAGGTGTAAAACGGGATTGAACTTCGTGAGTTTTTGTTTTACTAGTGATAACATTAAGCAATGCTAAAAGGCCTAATATGGGGGGATCATGTCAACAGCATTTATATTTTACTTGCTGAAGATCAAATTATCATTAAAATAATAATTTAAATAATTTAGTGGGAACTGGATGAGGTTCCTTATGAACTAACATGAAATATTGAAACAATGAGCTATATGAATATATAGTTTAAAAATGTCAATAAGTTCCATCAACTCTATATGCTTTTCTGTTCTGTTAAGCAACAATGTTAATTGTTGCTTGGTGAGTGTTCAATCTGAATTAAGCATTATTTATCAATTCCCCCCTTTTTTTAATAATCTCTTTTCCCTGTATGACATGATATTATAGGAAACCAGGAAATATAATCTGAGTGCAAGCATTAATTGCATGGTGTTATTGGTGACTTTCAATGTCGTGTTTGACAGACGTAACTGAAAAATCATATTCATTGACAACTAAATAAATACGTCATCTGCGGAACATAAATATTAACACATCAATTTTTAATATATTTTAAAATTAGTCTTATATCTTCTGAATGGCTTAATATTCTTAGCCTGCTGATTCAGTGAAACTGAAGCACCCAAAGTAAAATTTTAATAATCTACTGTCATGTTTGCAATTGAGTTCAGGTCTGTAAGTCAGATCAAAGGTCACAAATCAGTTCAGATTTTGTATTCTCCCTTATTTTTTATTTCTGACTACTTTTAAAGCTTTGCTTATTTTTGCCTGAACTGTTTTTAGTCTTATGTTTTATCAAATGCACATGAGCAGAAGCTGTTTACAGTAATATATATAGATGACAAAGATGTTTATTTTTACTCTTTTATAATTTAGCTAAGCATAATGACACTACTTATTCCCTTATTCATTCCTCCTTCTGTTCTGAAAGAGCTAATGATCATACCCTTCTTAAAGAAATGTTAGAGCAGGGGAAAATTTACATTATAAATGGTCATTTGAAATATGATGCATATACCATTACCACTTCTTTATAATGAAATTTTAGAAAAGGATTAATTTTTCATATTTCTTGACAATGGGTGGCAACTGTTCATTTAAAGCAATTACTTTTTCTTGAGACATATACTCTATACAAGTCGAAATTCAAATACAATACTTCTTTTCCCTCTAAATATGCAATATATTTTTTTAGATTTCTCACTTGGAAAATGGTGTAAATTTTGGTAACAAGGAAAGAAAATAACTAGGCATTAAGAACCCATCTGGAAATGCTTGTGGCTACAAGTTACTTGAGGAAATTTTGCATACACTGATGCTGTGTATTTTATATCATAACACACTATGCAGTTTTAAACCAATCACAAAAAAAAGTCCTATATAATAGTTTTAACATTTTAGAGGTGGACAACCATTGCTTGAGAATTGTAATATGTTAGTTACAAATCACTTTGTGTTGTTATATCTGAGAATTTTTAAAATGATAAGTAGTTTTGGTTTAGATTAACATAGAGATTTGTAAGTTGGAGGTGATCATTGCTGTCTCCTTGAAATCCTGTTCTTAAACTCACTTCTGTATTATGAGTATAGCTGGCACAGCCATTCATTGGTGTGTTTACTGAAGTAGAGTTCTTGCACTTAAGAGAAGCCATGTCTGTCAGTTTTGGCAAGGCACAGAAACTTTAAGATTTGATAACAGATAAATTAAGGTCATGTTTTTGCTTTGACTTTGCCTAGGAAGCAAAAAAAAGGGAACCCATTGATGTGATTATACCTATTTGAAATCAGGTAAACAGTACCTGAAAACTGAACAGAGTGCATTTTTGGCTTTTAATAGTGAAGGCAGTTAGTAACGTGAAAGAAGCCAGTCTCAGTTTTATCTGTTCACTTACCTAGGAAAAATGAATTTGGTATGGCATAGATAGCTGAGACAAAATTCCATTTCTTTAAAGAAAGTGAGGATCAACTAGGACCTGTTAAAACAAAAACGAAACAAAAAAACCCACATGATTTTGACTTAGAAAATTTTTAAAAGAAGTAAAACCAACTATATTCCAAAGTTCCCAGCTAGACCAATGACCACAGTTTCTTTTTTCCCATTTGATGTCAGTTCTTTCTAGTTCTAAACATAATAAACTGTGATTTAGCATTTGGTGTGTTTATCCAGATTATTCTGTTATTTCTGTTTGGTGCTTTGCATAAGTGTGTTTACTTTAATCTCTGAGGTGTAAAGATTGTGTGGTGTTTCAGATGCCAGTAGGGGCTAAATGCCATTCTTGGAAAGATATGCTTTTGAACTGGCAAGGAGACCATAATTGGCACTGAAAGTAAGTAGTTTTTATGTCAAGGTTGTCAAACCTATTTTGCTGCCAGCTCTTGGCTAGAATTTTGCTTAACACCAGATGGCATTGTTTTTTATATGTTCTTGAATAGAGCAGATCATTAATTCCCCCTGGATTTGCTCAGACACCTTATATGAATTTTCCTGCCCGCTTGCCTGTGCACTCTTTAGAAATCTATGTTCTTTCTTGCTGTTATTGTAGAGAAATCATGATTCATTCTTAAAAAAAAAAAAAATACTCTATATAAGATGTGCAACATAACTACAAGGTCTTTATTTTTTTCGAAGTAAATGTTTTATTTTTCAACATATAATTATTTGCAGGTACAGTTGGCACTAATTAGACACCTAAAAGTACACTTAATTCCCTTGATTGTTTCTACAAATCAGGTAGAAAAGAGGCTTACTGATACAAAATATCCTTTTGGTTTTATGAATAGACAGATATCTTGCAGTGCGAAAGAACTCGCACACACTGGTTGAAGTCCCTTCAACTTGGGCCACCTGAGGCTGATTCTCCAATGCTTCACACGATGTACATCTGCACTCTGTGTGGTTGATACCAGATTATATTAGTGAATTCCCAGGTTTAGGGTGCATGAAGAGGGGGTTTTGGTAGAAATGGTAGAAATCAGCAACAATGTTTCCTTTGCCAAGAAAGCATGCAGTTCAGATTAATCACAGGGCCCAGTGGTAAATTGCCAAGGTAGTCACTGTATTACTTGTCACTGTTGGAGGAGTTTTAATGCTTAAAACCTGTCCTGCTCTTTGCAAATTCTTAATGGTCATGTAGTAATGGAAATTACTCTGCCCTTCTGTTGTGGGGGTGGGGGAATCAAAGAAAGGTTTCATTGTATCTATTAAAAATAATATAATGTACCAAGATATCTTAATTTTTAGTCCAGTCTCATTAACTTATATAAACTGTTATGTTTTAAAATACTTACGGAAAACAGGTATTCCAGGGATAAAATTAAGAAAGTGAATAACACTGAACTTGTACAGATGTCACTACCTGGTTTTGAATGGTGGTCTCTGTCAGATATCTGATTTCTGTTTGCAATCTCAAAAACTGTACCAAGGATCCTAGCCAAGAGTATGAAACACACATTAGTTTATGATCAGCTAATTATTTAAAGTTTTTATCAGGTGAGACTTAATGGAGAGAAAGAATCTGAGCATCTTGAAAAATGTAAAAGGCCTTCAAGAATTTTTTTTTAGAATTAAACCCAAAATTTAGCAACACCTGAGAGTTTGGCTATCCTAAGCAGGCAGATTCTGTGAAGAGCTTAGGATACCTCTAAGAGCATGCTCTGCTATAACAATACTATCATAGAATCATAGAATGGTTAGGGTTGGAAGGGACCTTAAAGATCATCTCGTTCCAACCCCCCTGCCATGGGCAGGGACCCCTTCCCCTAGACCAGGTTGCTCAAAGCCACATCCAGCCTGGCCTTGAAGACATCCAGGGATGGGGCATCCACAACATCTCTGGGCAACCTGTTCCAGTGCCTCACCACCCTCTCTGTGAAGAATTTCTTCCTGACATCTAATCTAAACCGCCCTGATTTCAATTTATACCATCCTCTCATTACACAGAACATACTTGTTTGGTGATTTGTTTTTGGGGTTATCTGTCTTTTTTTTTGAGAATTTGAGAAAAGCTTCTCCTTCATTCATTACGCAGCAATGAATGCAGCAACACTTCAGGAAGGTTTTTCCTGAGGGCCTCTACGGGAATAAAGCTGTGATAGTTTTCCCTGGGTTTCTTCCTGTAGATATAATCTTTCTGAGCTATACATTTTAAAATACATTTAAACATTAAATATGGTGTCATTTCTGTGGCAAGGTCAGTGCATATTGGAAAGTAAAATGTTAGAACTTCATCACACTGACGTGTGTGATGCAGAGGGGGGAAAAAGATCAGTCTGCTCTGAAGCATGGGAGGAAGCTGATACCAGTTCTGGAGCATTGCCATATTGAGTTCCACAATGATAGTTCCAATTTAGAGGACAGATAAGTTCCCCACATTTTTTTGACATCTCAGCATCTGTATTGATTAGCTCATATAAATTGGTAGCATGGGCAATTTTATTTGTGGTTCTTCAAGCTGGTTTTAGTTTGGTGATATCATTAAAGTTACTGAAAGTCTCTAGGGTTCTTTTCAATACAGTTTCATAACTGAGGACTGTTATATTTTAGCTTCAAATATCACGGTATTTCGACAGGCAACTGTAAGGAAATCATACCTGTGGGTATTTTCCTACTATCTAGCAAGGTTTATGATTTCAATACTCCTTCATCTTCATCCCATCCTATTTGTGTTTGATATACCATGGAGAATCCTGTTGTTTGCACTGAATATAAATTCAGTGTCTATTATTCCAAGAGGGATTTTTTTGTTTGTTTGTTTAATAAATTCATTATGGATGACATTAGGACTTAAAAAAAAAGTATTCTTTTTCTACTACTAAGCAAGGACTGGATTTACAATTAAATACCTTTTGATTTCTGACTATGTAGAATTGCCTTGCATTTGAATTCTAGTAATTAAAAGCAAAGATACTAAAATTCTGAAGCCCCTAAAGGACTTAGAATTCTTTCAGGAAAAATATCCATTTAATAAAGTAGAATTATCATGTGCATACTGTTAAATTGTAAATGAAAAATCATATTATAACACTTCTTGCGCACATCTATTTAAATCCCTCCAAAAATTAGTGGTCGAAGTAGCTGTCATCCCAATATCTCCACCTACTCAGTTATGAGTCCTGTTGCACTCAGATGAACAGAATCTCTCACACAAAGTAGTCGGTTAGCACTTCCAAAGCTACCAGCCTTATTCATTCTCTCACGAGACTGCAGTTTTGAAAATGCTGCTGCTGATGTATCTTTATCAGACGAAAGCATAATAATCCTAAAAGAGTAGATATATCATGATAACTTTCTATTCTCAATTAAGTAGAACGTCCTTTAAATATGAAAATCAGTAGAGATTTGGAAAATAATGTCACAAGTTTAGAATATTTCTGACTCTTTTTTTGACAGTTTGTGGTACCAGTTTTTTTATGCCAGTTTGTACGAAGCATTAACACTGTTCATAAACGCTTCACATTTTGGGTCTTGTTCAATGTCGTAGCAATGCAGCTGAAGGGAGGGCAGTGGAAATGGCAGCGTTGTTGCTAAAAAGACAGAAAGAAAATTTTAAGATGAAAGAACAACTAAAGTAAGCACTGAGACCAAGAGGGCATTAAGGCTTGATCACTATTACTCTTAAAGCGTGACAGTTTCCTTGTCCTGGACTCCTTATTAACATATTTCATACTCCCCTGCTAAGTCATCTCCCTTTTTATAGACATGAAATATATTTGATTTTCATGTACTCTGCTACAGAAAAACTTTCTTTCTTTTGCTAGTGTGTCAGTCTTTATTCTGTTAACATTGGCTAATCTCAGCTAAAAGTCTAACAGGCTAACTTAGAAAAAATATATTTACTCTGTTGTAATGAAATACCAATTTTTTTAAAGTATAATTATTATTTTGTTCTTTAATATTTTGTGAAGAATGTTAAGAAAGATTTAATAAACCAGTCATTCTGAATAAAACTTTCATATTCTTAATGTTGTTGATAAATGATACAGAACATCAAAGAGATTTGGTAATGCATCAGTTTAATGTATTCTTATAATGGAAGCTCTTATTCACTAGCATTATTTTTGTAGCATGTCTTGTTCCTTCAATAGCTGTCATTTAAACATGAAAGGTTCCTGCAGTGCATTGCCTTAGGATATGATTTTCTAGTTTTATAAATAAATTATATCCCATCTAAAGTGATGCAGTATTGGGCAAATGAAGGAAAATGCTTATGGAATACTGTCAAATTAAAATGGCAGTATATAAAATCTGCATTGGGTACAGGATTAATTTAAAATACAACTGTTCATGACAAAAATGAAATTTGAAATCGAGAACTTTGGATATTAAAACTGTTTATCACTTTATCCAGTTAAATGTTTTTCAGTAGACTTTCTCATCTTTTTTCATCTGCTTTTCACGATTCCCAGTAACGCAGAGTGAAGTCATTCAAAACACTAATACAAGGTTAAGCTGCATTAGTCATTATGCTGTGGTGATTGTATCATGTGTGACAGCATTTTTTCACATCATTCAGTATTTGGATTATGGATTCTTATTTTTGGTGTGTCTCCATTCAAGTTTCTTAAGGTGGATGCCTAGTACCACACAACTTCTTACACGCAGACAACTGAGAATAAATTCAAAGTGTACATAGACCTTTGTAACAGTTTCCAGGAATTTTGCTACCTCTTCATAACAGATTTTAAAGTCACTAGAAAGTTGAACTGGGACTTAGAGGTCTCAGAGTTTTTTCTATAATAGTGTTTTAGTGTGGATCAGATATGTGGTTTTGAAACAGTTCTCCTAATTGTCTCTACTTTTTGTGCTTTGATGATGAGAAACAAACAGTCTGAGTGCATGAACTGGGTTTCTCTTGAATGAATCTAAACTGAAAAATGTGCTCCTAGAGCACACCTAATGCAGTGCAGCCACAAATGGGCATTCAGACCATAGGGCCTCATCAGAGAGAGTCAAGAGATTTAAGAAAAAAACCCCAAAACAATCCTTCCCCCTCTCCAAACCCCAAGAAAAACCTGAAATGTCATCAAATACCAGATTCTCAACAGCACCTCTTTTAATTTATTGATTTGATAATTTTGATTTGCATAATTTTCTAAAGCAGAGGGTAGGTTCTTTTACATTGTTCAATATTCAGGATCATATCACATTTTATTAAATTCTGACCTTTTCTTATACAGCTAGTTCAAGACCTGCCATTGTACAGGTTTGCAGAACAGAGGAAGAATGCTGTAGGAGGAGGATTCTGCTTTACTAGATAGTCTGCTCAAAGAGGATTAAAACATCACACTTAAATATCAGTTCCCTCTCCAGGTTACAGAGAAGATAGGTCAGTGGAAAAAACTATCCATTTCATTGAAATAAAAGGCTTAGCGTGATTATTTCTGGGTGCACCAACCACTTCCATATAGCTTGGTCTAGGCTACTCTGAACCAAAACATCTCCACTTTTACAAATTCATGGATGGTTTGTGCAACCATGAGCTCATTATCTGCTGAACACAAGAAAGTGAGATACAACAGTTTAGATAATTTGCAGAGTAAGTTGATAGCAGGTAGTGTAGTCCAGCATTCTTTCAACTTCTTATGCTTTGATAATATCTAAACAGCATCACATATCATGAGTTAAAATAACTGTGTAAAATGTGGAAGGTACTAGTTTTCCCAGTTTATCTTGTGGAGAATCGTGAAGAAGTATAGGTGAGAGCCAGTCAGAGTGAAGGTCCATCTGGATACAAGGCTTTGCATTTCTTCTCAAAAAAATTGCTGAAAGCATATTTTTTGGGAAGAATATAAGAAAGAGCAGAAATACAGACGTTATGAACTAAAAAGAAAAAGTGATGATGATTTGGCTCATTGAAATGGTTAAATCCCAGTTAGATTATTTATTTGAGAACACTTCCTAATAAAAACAAAAGTTAATAATGGGATTTGCACACCAGCTTAAACCTAACAAACCAAAGCACTAGGAACAGCTGTCTTATAGCCTGAAGACCTGTAATTAGGACTCTTCTCTGGGATATCAGAGACCCAGATTTAAACTGCTTTCCTGAGTAATTAAAAAGATGTATTTGTAATATAGTTTCTATTTCCACTAAAGGGCCCACAAAAGTGTGCATGTTTGGGGTCTACATCCGTACAGTTTCTTAGTAACTAAGGTAAGTTATGCACAGAATTGTGAAAACTGTGGGCTTGAAGGCAAATATATGCCCTCATGATGCAGAGGGATAAACAGTCTTTAATTTTTATACAAAGAGCCAGAAATATAGAAAACTGAAAATTTCTATCAGAAAAGATCTGGTTGAGATACTGTAAAATAAGGATGAATAATATTAGCCACATACTAGCTACAAACATACAGCTAAATAACTAGAACAAGTGGTTTCCCCTGCAGTACAGGATGTCTTTGGTATCAAAGAGGCAAAGAAAAAAGAATGTCAGTAAATCTCTGGCAAGCTAGTAGAAAAGTTAAAAAGCATCCCTTCTTAAGAGTTAACTACTCATTTACTGCATGTTGGCATCTCCAAGTTATTACTGCTGTAATAATCTGCTTATTACTTGCTTTTCAAAAGAACTACATTTTCACCTTATGGATAGAAAAATATAAATTTATTTTTCACCATTATTTTTTTTTTGTGAAAAATGTAGTATGCAAGGTGTGTGTACTGTCTAATAATAACTATGTTTCTGATACCACTACTTCAAGGAATTCAACATGGATACAATTAACAATATTAAATGAGAAATGGGAAGTCCTAGGAAAAAAATCCTTCTTTTTGAAATTAACAAATATTCAAGAAATAGAATTAGGACTTTATGGTCATTGTATAGAGCCATAGGTGTCCCATAACTGTGTTCTATGTAAATGTAGACATGAAGAGTCTTGTAAAGGAGAATAACACTAAGCAGTGAGGGCAGAAACTAGATCTTTTTCATTTAATAGTATAGACACAAATAATGAACTAGGATGATATACTGAAGTCTCCTTACAGGTTGTGAGAGAGTCTATATAGATATACTTCCAAGAAAAAGTAGGTTAATGACATATCCATATGTTTCTGTCAGTTACTGTGGCTCTTTGCATGTTTATATTGGTCTATATACAGTTTCTATACATGGTTTTCTATATGTATTTGTACAGTGCAGCTTTAAAAATGACGCATCTTATATGATAAGGTTTCCACTTTTTTTTATTACTTTGATGAAGAACCTGAAACACCGTACACCATACCTTCACTATCATTTCAGAAATTAAAATTTGCCTCTTTCAAGTCTCATTTAATAAAAATCAAGATTCATTAGAAAGTAGGAGGAAGATGACTACCAAAGGAATCACTTCTCCCTTATCTCTCAAGGCTTTCAGCAACTTTCCATTTTGTCCAGTTTTAAGTAACCTCTTAATTTTGCTTTGTCCCTCTTTTCCTCTTGCAAAGTCCTAATTTGATCACCATAATATTTGACAATCTCAAAAAATATTTATACAGAAACATTCTCTAAGAAGATTATTGTTTCTTCTCACCAAATATTTAAACAAAGTTGTTCTGTGCAGCTTTACGAATCACCATGGCATTTTATTTCTTCTGCTACCTTTATTCTTCAGACTTCAGTTACGTTTGTGTTCACGTTTTAGCTGTCTTCTCAGCATGAATATGTATTTCTGTTTTCTGACAGATAAGTTGAATGAATTGGGACTAACTCTTTAGATGTTAATTAACCACCTGTCTTGATGATAACATGGTTAGTAGTTCCCTATTTGACTGTGGATCCATCATACTATCTTCCTCTATTTTCTTCATATGTGGTTTGGGTTTTTTTATTTTGTAATGTTTGCCCTCTAGGCAAAATACAGATTAATATGTATAAAACCAATCTGCCATTACCAGAAAACCCATAACATAACATTACTGTGATCATAAAACATCAGTAAAGCCTGTAAGTCTATCTCTCATGCAACTGGGTATATTTGTATGGGAAAAATAATAATAAAAATATTTAGAAATAAGAAAGATACCACATCTATGAAGATTATCTGGAGTATCATTGAAAAATTCTTAATTATACTAAGTGTAAGTACAGTACAAGCCACTTGATGGATCACGTGATATAAAAGAAGGAATGGCAATTTTTCATACCACGTACAAATGTAAGAAAAAAGCTTAATTGAATTATTTCATGTGAACATGCAGATAGGCATATTTGCAAATGTGAAGAGAATGAAAGTCAGAGTTGACCGCCTTTCAAATACTATTGACTAATACAAATTCTTCTGTATATTTCTTGGAATTTTCTTGGTCTATGAGGAAAAGTGAGCCATTGGGAAAAAAAAAAAAAAAAAGGAAAAAAATTTTAAAAGGTACACCTGAGGATGGACAAAGAAGAAATGGTAGGTTGAAATTACCTTGTTGGTACATGCCTCAAAAATTTAATAGGAATTATGTTAAACACTTAGAGAAGTACCTCTTGGTGTGTAGCAACATAAAGGAGATATGCATTCTTGAACATAATTAATATTAACTGTACAAAGGTATAAGCAAAAAAAAAAATTACTATCATTCTACTTTTGCCAGTGCACTGAATTAATTCACTTTGACTAAGTTTTATTCTCTTTTCATGTAATATGTTATGTAGAGTTTGAATTATGAGACTGAGATACTACTAAAATTTTATATTGAAGTCCATTATTCCCATTTTTCCATTTGGTTTCTCTTTCCAGTTATTATGCATGTCTGTCAAATTAGTGAAAGAAGGTATTTAGAATCTAATATCATGTCAAAAGTTTGGTTTTGAATATAGTTCTATTTTTACACTGGTTTTATTTCTGCTTTTTTTCTTGTTCTCATTTCCTACAAAATAATGAACTCATCCTAATTATTGTTATATTTCCCTGAAACTTTCAAAAATGTCTAAGCAGTAAAATATTAATGCCATGCAGTTTACCCACTATTACAATGTAATGAACCCACTTACAGTCTTAACAAAAGACAGTGATGTTACAATTTGTGACAGTGATTTTGTTAGTCATCAACCACTAATTTAATCTTAGTATTTCTGTGTGATATGGTGAACCACAGACAGCTGAGGAGCAATTTCTGGATCTAACTTATTTTTACAGATATTATTGAGCTGTCCAGAACTTAAAATAATATTTATGTGATCAACAGTGAAGGAATTTTCCGTGCTTATTCCTAGATACTGTTTTAATGACAGGCTTCAAATATTGTTCATGTAGTCTAGAAGAACAGCTAGGAGAAGACAGTGTTTTTCCTGTCAAAGTATGTGCACTTAAACACTAAGAGTTCCATGAAGACACACAGAACAAGAATTCAGAAAGCATGTACAGTGGACTTTGCATGTCGCTAATAAATTCAGTCATCCTTTAGGACCACCTTGGTTTTAAAGACCTAATTTCTCTTTTCTTATGGAAATTCTTTTTTTTTTCATCTCCAGAAAATATTTTTTTTTTCATAAATGTTATCTTGGAATGTCTAGTGATAGTAGTCATAAGCACTGGCAGTTGAACATTTAAAGAAAATATTATTTAACAGACTGAATTTATTCATGTTTAGAAAGGAAATTAATAATGCTAATTAGGCGATATACTTCAGAATCATTTGCGATATACTTCAGAATCATTTGAAGACAATTTACCTAAAGAAAAATAAAGAAGTAAAAGGGTTTCCGTCTCCAGTAATATTTGTATGTAACATGAATTAATGCTTGATACATATTCTCATAAGTTTTGAAAGAGACATTCAGCTCTAAAAAAACCCAAACAAATGAAACAAAACTCCCAAAAAATTCCCCCTCCTCCCCCCCCAAAAAAAGAAAAACATAAACATCAAGAAAAAATATCAGCACAGTTAATTTTGGCGAGGAACAGGACCATGTGTTTTCAAGGTGACAAATCATGTTATTTGTTCAACTACAGAATTAGTAAGCAGCTGACATTTTTAAGCCTTGAATACAAGAGGCCATGGAAAATATTATGCTAACTACACATAACAGCTTGAGGCATGGATAAATAAGATTTTTAAAGACATGCCTGGGAAAATGGTAAAAATGAAAGTTGAAAACTTAGCGCCTCAATTGCCATATCTTCATTATTAGAAGAAACTGTTTTCTCGGCTGCATATAAAGTGATAAAGAATAAAACTGGATTTGCACGTACACACACACAGAATAAAGTAATTCAGCATGACTGTGTTAGAATGTGCCAGCATTCTAACATGCGAATGAACTACAGCGTAACATTCAAACAGTAGTGTTTGACCTATGCTCTTAGTCTGTCATTTTCAGTTGTACGTAGTAGCTGTGGTTTAAGAAATTGTTATAAATCTTTGTTTTTAATGTGTCTCCTGGAATGCAATCTAATTGATGTTTGATACATTTTGGCATTAAAGCCAGTAGACTATTAATGTCTCTTAGCTCTGGAAATGGTGTCAGGCACTTTACAGTACCTTGTCCAGTGCTTCTAAGCATCTTTCATTGTAAAGTTCAGTCTTTTATTCAGAAATGGGTCCTTTTCTCCATTGCAAGTTGTCAGTGTCACATTTTTATCTGGAGTTATTTCAGTCCTGACACAGATTTTACGTTGTTCTTCCTCTTAACCTTGATTTTAGGTATTTTAAGAAGCCCTGGACAATTGCTCCCAATCCTGAGTGAGCGTTGCACACTGTAAAGTATGAGATGGCTTTATCAGTTGATTTCAACCAATATTAGAATGCTTAAAATGTCCAACTAAAAATATTAACTATTAACATGAATATTCCTGTGCCACTCGCAGTATGATTTTTTTTTTTTAAATCTTCTTAGGGTAAAGATTTCTTAGTCTCTGTAAGTGAAGTGAATTTCACAGGACATGGTTTTGTCATTGTCTTCATTCTTCTATCCTGTTTTATAACGTGTTTTTAGGATATGTTGCTGACCAATAATAGTATTTGAAATTATTGTATAGTAACATATAACATAGAGCAATGTCAATGCTGTAATGATCATAAATTTTCTTTACATTCTGTTTCTCAAAAAGTACATCTCAGCATATGTGTTTGATGAATTATTAACTACAATGCAACCAGCAGATACTTTCATACTTGTCAGGTACTAAGACTCTGGGGTAGATTGTGATGGTATTTATGGACTATAGCATGTGCAGGAATTTTTAAACCTTTTCTAGTTTTAGGGCTTTTTGTTATCTTAGGCTTTTTTTGAGACTACAAATTTACCTCCTATCTTTTTTCCATGGAAACACGTTAGAATTTGGTAAAAAAAAAACTGCATGGAAAATGAAGTGTCCATGCACAGTGTACTGTGGCAAGGAATCGTAATTGTTAAAGTCAGCTTTCCAAAAAACCTCCAAATGTCTTCTACTTGAAAAACAAATTTTATTTCCTTACTGAAGCTGTTTTATTTCTAGAGGTTTTCATAAAGTGCTTGCAAGATATTACTTTTTTTTTAATGGAAAACCATGGTTTTTTCCATTATTAAAAAAAAATATATATATTTTTCTTGCTTCAGAGACAGGACAGGTCTGAAGATTGGTTGATGTATCTTCCAAAAAAAAATTCCACTCCAGGCAAAGAAATATCACAGAAAACTGTAAGTTAAAATTTCAGAAGTTACAGCAAATGAAAATAGATAATTTTGATCCATAACTGTTATACAGACTTAACTGTAATGATCACTGCCATGTCTATACATTTGAGTTTTTGAATAGCACAATGGGAAAAATTATTAAATGGAATTTTTGTAACATGTTTCTAATAGCAGATGCAGTGTATTACAGACTTTTTAAAAGTACTTTTTCATATAGAATATTTCTACTTTTTTATAATACTTCAATGTAGGCGTCTCATTTGAGCTCTTGTCTGACAGAAACAGTCAGAATAGAAGAGGGACCAGAAATAGCTGGAGGGTAGCCAATAGGGAAAAGGAAAAAAAAGTATGCAATTTCATAAAATGTCATATAAAGATAGAGATGGCTAGACAGAAAAGATTATACAGGCACAAAAGTATCCATTACCAAGAAATATTTCCACTTTGCTGTATTTCTTATTTTCCCCTCAAACATTTTTCTTGCCACCCCTCACTCAGCTTCCATGTCTATTGCTGTATTCTCTTCTGCTATGTCACATTCATACTTTTCCATTACTTTATCTTTGTCTCTCCTTGTCTCTTATGTTCTCCTGAACTCAACTACTTCATCATTTTAGCTGAGTTTTCAACAGATATTCTTTTCACTCTCAAGATTACCTCAGAATCTACTACCACTCTACTCCACATCTTTGTTATGAAACCTTGTTGGTTTGTGTCCTTGCAAAAGGACTGTATTCCATTTGCTTTCTGAAGTTCTAGATGTTGGATGCAGGAAACAGTGAAATCAAATAGCTGTGGACTCCACCTTTTAACATGGGCTTATTATTTCTGTGTTTTCTTGGCTATGTGATGCTGTCTTGCTAAAACTCGAGTACTTACCATACACAATAATCTGAACAGCAATAATTAAACATTTACCTCATATGAAGTAGAGGATACTGGTGGACACCAAGTTGAACATGACCCAACAATATGCCCTTGCAACAAAAAGACTAAGGTTTTCCTGGGCTGCATTAGGAGTAGAATTGTCAGCAGCTCAAGGAAGGTGATCCTTCCCCTCTGTTCCACAATAGTGAGAGACATTTGGAGTACTGGGTCTAGTTCTGGGCTCTTTTTTACAAGAAGATGTTCTTCTTTACAATAAGCTGGTAGGAGAGACATCCTGGGTAGCTGACCAAACTGATCAAGGGGACATTTCATGACATCAAATGTCATGAATGGTGTATAAGTTGGGTGAGTTGGCTGGGAGGAATTATCACCCCTTGGGGATTGACTGGACATTGGTCAGCCAGTGGTGAGTGGTGGTACAATTTTTTTTTTTCTTTTTTCTTTTCTCATTATATATGATTAGTAGTAGTATTTTCATTACATATTATTATTGCTATAAGTAATATTAATAGTATCATCATCACTATTTTATTTCTTATTACTAAAACGTTCTCATATCAACCCATGAGTTCTCTTAACTTTTTCTTCTAATTCTCTCCCCCATCCCACTGTAGAAGGGAAGAGGTGAGAAAGTGAGTGAGTGGTGGTGCTTAGATGCTGTCTGGGGCTAAACCACAACATAGTGAAGGTGCAAAGATATGCTGTTCCTCCTGACTACTGTATGGGTAGGTACTCTATTTCAAGGTTTGTTTTGATATTCATTGTCTGTATTAATGGGATGGGCTGCTGCTCTTTGAGTTTCTCCTGTGACCCTCCTCCCATAGGTCATAGTTTTCATACTTGTGAGACAATGGAGGTCACAGAAATCAGACCTTTTTTCAGTGAGGCACTGATTTTCCACAGAAATGCGTGTAGAACCAACCTCTTACTCTGCAGGTGAGATCATGAGGGACTGAGCTATCTAGACTATTGGGCCATTCAAGGAGTCACTTGCTGAGGAATTCTCAGACAGACCAAACATCTTGGAAAGAAAAGTTCTGATGGACCATTTTTACACTAATAAACTTGTTGATGGAGATTCTGTCAGAAATTTTTCAACACGTTTTAAATTCCTATAAACACTGGAATTATGTCACTAGTATTGATAGGGTTTTTTATAGCTTGAGTGGAACAGAAGTTTGGACCCAAGAGAGACCAAGTAATCAAATTTAAAACCAAAAAATACTTCAGAAATGTAATTCATATTAGTCATGTATAAAGAGAATTAATTAAAACCAATAATTAGTACTCCATTAATGACTATAAAACTCATGTCATTTATATAAATGTTACATAAGGGAAAGTATCTTAACAATGAGAATTTTAAATCAGTGTAAAAACAATGTAAAGATGCTAATAAAAAACAATAACTGTATAACCTATTAAGGATTCTTTTTCCAGACTTCAGATCATAAGAGCAAGATCATTGCAGCCTCAGTGGTGAACATGAACATCAGCATTAACAAGTTTATTATTAACTAATTGCTATTACAAGTACATTGCATAGATAGACTCAACTTGTTATAAATTAGATTGTTCTAGGCTTTGGTCTATTTTTTAAATATAATTAGACTATTAAAAATAGATTTTTTCTAGCTTTAATTTTGTAATCTGAATCTGTCTGACCTTTTATGACCAGTTCTTACTCGGAGGGTGAAAAATTTTCTCCTTCTCTACCTTTTCACCTGAGATAAGCTGGGACAATGGACAATTTCCCTTCATGTTTTGTCCCTTGACATTGCTCGTTGTAATTTATCAAACATTCTAAGCCTGCTGAAAGGCCTTCGAGAGTGTTTTGTTTGTTTAGTATTATTGCATCGCCTCTAGCATTCTCTGCATCTATTTCCTGTTTTATCTGTAGAGTAGAACAGAGCCTTATGTGAGGCTGACCTTGGCAGACTGCCAGGTGCCCACTAAGCCACTCTGTCACTCTCTCAACAGAACAGGGGCAGAAAATAAGATGAAAAGCTCATGTGTTGAGATAACGACAGGGAGATCACGTTACAATCATCATCATAGGCAACACAGACTTCATTTAAGGAAATTAGTTTAACTTACTGTCAATTAATACCAGAGTAAGATAGTGAGAAATAGAAATAAATGTAAAATTGCTTTCCCCACACCCCCTCCCTCTTCTCAGGCTCAACTTCACTCCTGACTCTTCTACATCTTCCCCCCAAAGAAGAGCAGGGGGTTATGGAATGCAGGGTGCAGTCAGGTCATAACAATTCATCCCTAGCACTCCTCCTTCTTCATGCTCTTCCCCTGCTCCAGTGCAGGGTCCTGCCCATGGGACACCGTCTTTTATGAACTTCTCCACCACTGGTCCTTCTCATGGACTACAGTTCTTCACAAACTGCTCAAGCATGGGTTGTTTCCATGGCGTGAAGTCCTTCAGGAATGGAATGGTCCAGCATGAGTACCCCATGGGGTCACAGGTCCTGCTAGGAGCCTGGTCCATCACAGGATCTCCACGGGGCACACTGACCTGCTCCGGTGTGGGGTCTTCCACCAGCTGCAGGGTGGATATCTGCCCCACTACAGTCCTCCATGGGCTGCAGAGGGATAACTTGGATCACTGTGGTCTTCAACAAGAGCTTAAGGGGAATCTCTGCTGCTTTAAACGTGTTCTCCCCCTCCTTCACTGGCCTTGTTTCTCTCACTCTTCTCTGCCCGCTGCTGCTGCACAACAGTTCTTTCGCCGTCTTAAATATGTTATCACAGTGGTGCTGCCACCATCACTGATTGGCTTGGTCTTGGCCAGCTATAGATCCATCTTGGAGCATGCTGGAACTGGTTCTGTCTTACATGGGGACAGTTCCTGGTGTCTTCTCACAGAAGTCACCACTGCAACCCCCTGCTATCAAAACCTTATCAGTACATCATCTTACTCAGGACAGCATCTAGCGTAATGTTTTGATCTATAATAAGAATCATAGAATGGTTAGGGTTGGAAGGGACCTTAAAGATCATCTAGTTCCAACCCCCCTGCCATGGGCAGGGACACCTTGCACTAGACCAGGTTGCTCAAAGCCACATCCAGCCCGGCCTTGAACACTTCCAGGGATGGGGCATCCACAACATCTCTGGGCAACCTGTTCCAGTGCCTCACCACCCTCTCTGTGAAGAACTTCTTCCTGATATCTAATCTAAACCTCCCTGTTTTCAATTTATACCCATTACCCCTTGCCGTATTACTACAGGCCCTTCTAAAAAGTCCTCTCCCAGTCCACTTGTAGGCCCCCTTCAGATACTGGAAAGCTGCAATGAGGTCTCCTTGGAGCCTCCTCTTCTCCAGGCTGAACAAGCCCAGTTCTCGCAGCCTTTCATCATAGGAGAGGTGCTCCAGCCCTCTGATCATCTTCGTGGCCCTCCTCCGGACTCGCTCCAAGTGGTCAATATCCTTCTGATGTTGAGGGCTCCACAGCTGGACGCAGCACTCCAGGTGAGGTCTCACCAGAGCAGAGTAGAGGGGCAGAATCCCCTCCCTCGACCCGCTGGCCACACTTCTCTGGATACAGCCCAGGATACGGTTGGCATTCTGGGCTGCCAGCGCACTCAGAGGTATTGTTAGAAGATTGCAACAGCGATGCTAGTAAATACAGTATGGTTCTCGTTGATTATTTCCCATAGAAGCAGGCTTGATAAAACATATTTGTTATCTCTGTGATATCATGCCATTACCTTACAGAGAAAACTCAGGAAAAATGATGGTGAGAGGTGAATGGGTGCAAGATTTATATTGGATAAATGAACTATACATTTTAGATCCATATATAGAACGTAGCTGTTGTTTGTGGTGCTTATTTCTCTGAATTTTTGACTTGCATGGAAATGAGCTACTCTGGTTAACAGAGTGTTAAGAACATTCTCAACTGTAGCTTAAATAGCTCTGGGAGGACAAACAGCACCTGGAAGATGTCCAAATTTAGAGCAGTAGCTGGTAATTTTCTTACATATAATTGAAGGTATGTGAATTATAAAAGGGGAAAATGTTTGCAAACATAACTTTTAATTTTATAATGTATTTTGCTCTCTATGCACACTCTAATACTTGCCATATGTGGAAAGCAACAGTTGACTAGAAAGCTGTTTCATTTGCCCCATTTATTTCTGAAATGATTCTCGAGTGCAGTACCCTCTATATGTAAGACAAATAGATGTTTTTTCTGGGTTTGTGTAGAGCACAGTGAAAAGCTATAATGAGAGCAAGCAAAAATAAATAATTATTTTTTAAAAAAATCCTCTTTTACTTGGATCCTGTGACCACAAATTCTGTAGTTGAATTTTTCCAAATGGATTTTGAGAGATATAGTGCAATCTGGGTATGGTTTTACTTGCGGCCTCTAACTGATATGTTAATAAAAAATAATAAAATAAAGTATTTGTGGTAAGTCAATCTGGATTCTACAACATTAATATCGTATGAATATTTACATAATTGTTTCCATAATCTGAGGTACTTTGGGGGAGGTTGGGTTTTCTGAGTTATATTAGTATCTTTTCTTTTTTCTTTCTTTTTTAGAAAATATATATTTTCAAAGAAGAAAAATGTCATTTGCAAGTAATCCACACACCTTGGGGTAAGGTGTTTGTGGGGTTTTTTTTAAATTATCTTTCTAAAATATAATTATTTTGTGCTTAAATGTATTTTCAGGCATTTAAGTACTCTGATATTTGGAAAAGATCGATACTTTGTAAATTTATTTTCTTAACACTAACTCTTTGATGCTACACACATTTGCTAATATTGTTTAATTATCTTTATATTTTGAAAGAGTCTATTATGTGATGTGATGAAAGGGTAGCAAACTGTCTGCAGCTCACAGCCTTTAGAATTTTAATAACCTGGTCTTTTGCCAGTCCTTATTAAGTAGTGAAGAATACTGACAAGAAAAGGTGGTATTACTTTAGAGGAGTGGTAAATTCATAGTTTTCTCATTTCTTATGAATGGCTTTTTCATAATATATCCTGTTCATGTTTTAAGAACTGAGGGTAGGTAGACAGGTAATTTTTGGACTCCAGGACACATAATGAAGGTGTGAATACCAAGCAGCAACTGGATTTACTTTGAAACTAGCTTCACCATTCAACTTAATGTTCTTCATGCTTCATTGGCATTTAGCAAGATCAGACTGTCAAAATATTGTGTGTGATATGGTAACTCAGACTCCTTGTGTGCTGAGTTTTTGCAACGATGAATACATTGCTCTCAAAAAATAATGTTACCTGTATCAGAGATTCTTTTCTTGTTCATGAGAGCAGGAATTTCTGTAATAGCCAAGCATTTTTTAAAAATATTAGAATTATAAAAGGAAAAGAGAAGCAGACTTTTACAAAGTAGAAAGCCAGACAATTACCTGATGTGCTACCGCTAGTGTGGTTCTACTGATCTTATTTGGGCAATTTTTAATTTTTGCCACTAAGCACCTGAAGCACCTAAGTTGCTCCTAGAAGCACTTTCATAATGATATATGTACAAATTATTTGCATAGTCTTAAACTCAGTTTAAGGGCGGAACAGTGGAAACAGGTTAGTCGCCTGGATTTATGGCTTCAGTGTGGGGGTTTATATGGTGGTTTGTTGTAGTTTTTTTTTGGTGGGTTTTCTTTTTTAAATAAAGATATTTCAGATTTTTTAGTAATCTGAAATTCATAATCTCTTTTGCCTTAATATTAATTCAGAATTATATCATCATTTTGAAAAATTTCTGTTCTCTACATGCTGATTCTAATTATTCAATCAATGGGTGCAGAATTTTGAATTAAGCTTGAGAAAACTTGAGGATTAAGCTTGAGGATATCAGCTGCCGTATTTATTTTGAAAATTAAAAAAATCCTTTACTCTGTATTAAAACTGCCATCTTTCCTTGCTTAAGGCAGGCAAATGTTCTTCATTCATTTTTCATAAAAGTATACCTTTGATGGAGTGAAATGGTAAGTTGATCTGTGCATGTATTGTGGCCTAAGTACCAGATGAGGAAGTTGACAAATATTTTTTTGTGGGGAGAAGGAAGGACCAAACAAGCCATGGTAAGAGATTTAAAATTGTTATAATATAGATTACCTAACATAGTGGTGTTTTTTTATGAATAGCCCAGGCAATTATAAAACAGGCAAGTAGAGTTTCATAGAGAAAGCAGTGTTTTCTAAGATCAGAAGATATAATCAGATGAAGAAGAATAATTAAATTAACTACCCAAGAAGTTTAGTAAGTGTTTGCATACTCAGAGGTATCCCCATTAACAACAATTGTAGTTTAATAAAAGATACAACATACCTCAAGCCTTGCTTACTTTAAATAAATATTTAATTTGCCATGTAAGAATTTACAGGCTTTTACATACCTGAAATAGTACTCAGCATTTTTACTCAGCAGTAATTGCTAGTGAAGTGTAAACACTCACTATTGTGAAGAAAAAAATAGTGCAACAATTTTGCAACAACTTTGTGATTATCCAACCAAATAAATGGACCTAATGTGATTTTTCAAGCCCAATAATATGTGCATATGCTATTTCATTAAGACTGCAAAAATACCAAAATACATAGGTTTTACTACTTTTCACTATAGCTTGCAACGGAGTTGTTTTTCCCTGTTGCTGGAGCTGGTTTAATTTTTAGCTCAGAAACACCTCAGATAGTTTTGCTAAGTCTTTCAAAATAAATGTCCATTTTAAATTACATGAAGGATCAAAAGGAGTCAGATAAAAGGATGATCAAGAAAAAATTACGAATGGACAAAATACGTGACAATTATTTTAAAAACTGAATACAAGCCAACAATACAGTAATGCCAGAAACTCATTACTATGTGGTGTGTCTGTATGAGAGAAAAAGAGGGAAGGGGAGGGAGAGAGAGAAAAGATTGAATTGAAATGGGAAGGGAGAAGATTAAAGTTTCCTAGCTATTTTGACCATAATTCCTTAAAGCTTCAGAACAAGGAGCTGTGGTGACAAGATATTAAGGTCATGAGCACAGATATGTCCTTAGAAAAGAATTCTAGGACAGTAGCTATATATTTGCCTGATATTGTGTGATTTCTACCAATGAAGCATTATAACTGATCACTAGTGTAAGGGGAAAAGCCAGTGAAAACCTTAACCTCGAAGATTTCTACCAGAAATATCATCGTGTCAAATTTCATATGGTAATTATGAATTGCAAGTCAGGAGGCTGAGTCAGCAAAAGGGGCTCTTTGTGCAGTTTTCACACTTACTATTTTGTGGAAGACAAAACACTCTGCCATAACTACCTTTATTAAAGACAGGTTATATTTTTCTTAAATGAATGACCTTTCCCTTGACAGATGCAAACGCTGATTTCATCCCTGGATATTACACTCAAATTCCTGTTAGGGGTAAAAACAGTAAGGTCTGATGTAAAGCCAATAAATTCTTAGTATAATTGAAATCTTAAGAGTCTAATTAAGGCATAATTAGTACAGATTAAATTATTACAGAAGAAAGAATGAAAAACAAGAATTAAAAATATCACTATTACAGAAAATTTCTCAGTAATGATGCAGTTAAAATTTTTGTGCACACACATCCAGTTTCTGATTCTTTTGTCACTGGTCTGCTGCCCACTGGGATCTTAAACTTGATGGTTTCGGTCTGCTGGGGTTGAGAAGGGCAATTCATCAAAATCCTACATACTCCTTAAAAGGAGTTTAGCATTGATAGATCCTTCCTTCTCATTACAGAAAAATATTTGGTGTAATTTTTGCATTCTTACCAAAATCCTTTGCATCCTTTTCATCCTTTGTTTACCACTTATGTAGCATTTTATGTATGTGAAATTCTTTTTCTTTGTTCTCAGTGTTACCACTAAAATCACCTTTGTGCAGCTCCAGGTCTTAATTTCAATTGACCATGGGCAAGTTGTTTATAGACATGGGACCTCCAGTGCTAGGCTTGGGACCTGTCCCTCATGCCAAGCTGGTGATCATCTGGGACAGACCCCGTGTCCACTTCTCAGGACCTCTGCTGTTATACCAGGTCTGTATGTTGCTGCACTGCATCATCATGTTAGTTTTAACTAAATCACTCTGCACAGAACAACAAGTTATTACTATTGTGTATATAAAAACTGCAGTGGAACAGTACAAAATAAAACAAATCAGGCACAGCCTATTGTGATTACAATTAGAAAATTAGTTATAATTAGAAAAAATACTGTTATAGTCAAACTAAGTTAAAGCAAATTGCTGGAAGTTCAAGACAATTTCAGGCAAAGCAAACATGATGAGTCTTCATCCTGAGGTCTTGCAAACTCATTGTAAAGCCTGTGGCTTCTTACAAGTAATGGCAATACTATACTTTCGTTTAAAGGGTGTTCTTGTTTGTTTCAAGTTTTACAAGATTCTTGTCTGTGTTTTTGTAAGTAAAGATGATTATGAATACGATGAGGGTGGGGTTTTTTTACAACGAGAAGCAGTCTGTTACTTGACTAAACCTCCCTTTTCTCTGTTTCAGAACAGGTTATAATGTAAGTCCCCTTTCTTGTCTGCGCAGAAGTACTGTTGATGAAAGGTGCAGTTGGAGTTTGAACAATGTCTTCAGGCTTGGTTTGTTGTACAGATTGCTCTTAAATGAAGGAATACTCTATGAAAGGGGTTGGTTCAGTGACTTTTTAAGTTGTGAGAAAATGGGATTTCAATGTATTTGAGAAAAGAAATTCTGTTATCCTTTTTGCTATGCACGTCAGTGCTTTACAGATCAGGACACTGGAGTAATAAACTTTTGTCTTAAGTTCTTTAAAATGGTTCAAAAGAATTGCAGAGTTGAGATTTATGTTTAGATATTTTGTATTGTATTTTAAAATGCATGATAATAATGGGCTTCCATATGCAAAGATTGCAGAATGCACACTTTGCCGAGAGCTAGTGATATTTCATGTGAGTTTTAAAGTCAGAAACTACATCTTTCTTCAAGATCTGATGTATCCATACTTTCAATTAGAAAAATAGGAACTTTGTGCACACAGCAGGTATGAGGTAACACACAAGCATCTAAATATACTACTGCATATTCAATTTCCTTGTTACCAAAGCTTTTACATACCTAACTGTGCAAATCCAAGAGAACCCAGTATATAAAGTCCTGCAGTTCCAAAATAAATCCTGCTAAGAACAGAAAGACATGATTTGACACATTCCTACAATTCAAAAATGCACTAAAATCTACCATTCTGTTTTTCCTTCTTCGGGCATATTTAAGAGATTATTAAAACTAAAATATATATTTTAAGAACAACCATACTCATTTGAATTCATTTTACTACCAAATAAGACACTGTATTTCCAGAAGTGTATTAATCTCAGTAATACTAGTCCAAATTTACTTGGGGAACCAAAATAGTATTCTGCCTTTTTTCTGTCACTGATGTTTCAGCAGAGAATGAGAAAAGGTAAATGCAGCAAAATTTAGTAGAATATTTGAGTGACAATTGATAATCTCATGCTATATCAAATATATATTTGGGAGGGAGCATTCTGCAGTAACCCATAATGCTAACAGTCATTAAAAATATATTTATGAGATATTTTACTTTCAAGAGGTTTCTATCATAACTTTAGATACATTGCCTTTATTATAGATCAAATGTAACATTTTATAGCACTATATATGAGTTGTACTGCAGTATATTGAAATTTGGGGAGCCCAAATTCCTATCTGAGGGCAGAAACTCACCCTTAAGCTCATAGACACCTATGCCCAAATTTGAATTCTTTCAGATGTCATATTTTATTCCAACCTGCTCTAAAACCTAGAGATTTTTCTGAAGTATGAGTGTTATTTAAAAAAAAAAAAAAAGGTAGTGTGACAGGGATGGACAATTAGTAAATTCATCTTATAAAACCTTATTGAGGGTAATGTTTCCAGACTTTCAGGCTGTCCTTTTCTGCACTCACCATCTCTTCTGCAAAGTTACACTGTAACAGATTAATAACAGTGAGCTTTATATTTTTTTCTGTGTAATAATGTTTAACTTTATGTACGAAAATATCTAAGAGACACATGGCAGAATTTATATTTCTGTCATCTAAATGATAACCTTGAAGAACATTTTTCAGCTGTATGAATTTGTTTATACTTCATCTCACATTCAGAGCTCCCTTGATGAATCAAAGAGTCGGAGAGTGGTTTGGGGTGGAAGGGACCTTAAAGACCATCTAGTTCCAACCCCCCTGCCATGTTCAGGGACACCTTCCCCTAGACCAGGTTGCTCAAAGCCTCATCCAGCCTGGCCTTGAACACTTCCAGGTATGGGGTCTCTACGACCTCTCTGGGCAACCTGTTCCAGTGTTTTACCACCCTCACTGTAAAAAAATTTCTTCCTTATATCTAGTCTAAATCTACCCTCTTTTAGTTTAAAACCATTACTCATTTGTCCTATCACAACAGCTCCTGCTAAAACGTCTGTCCCCATCTTTCTTACAATCCCACTTAAGTACTGAAAGGCTGTAATAAGGTTTCTCTGGAGTATTCTCTTGTCCAGGTTGCACTGCCTCAGCCTTTCCTCAGAGGAGAGGTGTTCTAACCCTCTGATAATTTTTGTGGCCTTTTTCTGGACCCACTGCCACATGTCCATATTTGTCTTGTACTTTTCTAAAAAACACCCAGTTATGCTATTCTGTGCAGCCTGACTATCATTCCAGTCAGAAGAAAGTAAGTTGGCTCAGGTTAAGCTGATCAGAGCACACCATCGTGTGACAAATGTTTCTCCACAGGAGTTTCCCCCTAGGACATAATCTCCCAAGTCTTGTAAAAACATATTTTACTTTTGCAAGGCTTTTTGCAAAATGTAAAAACCATGTTTGCTTCCTACTAAAACAATATCGAAGAAAGGAGCACCCTCCTTTTATATAATGCTAGCAATAGTATTTTCCTTTTGCTCAGTTTCAGTTTCTTCCTGCTTCTCAGGGACTTCAAATCCACAGCTTCCACCTCCCTGGAGATTATTCCAAACTCAGTGTTACAGAAAGTTGTGAAACAGAGAGATATTCTCTATTCCTGATAAAAATGTGCTGTGGGGAATAAAAATAAATTGAGAATTGTTGGAAAAAAAGAGAACACACAGGCAGCGGCCAGATAAGGCAATTTTTGTGAGACTGTATCTAGGATATAGCCCCAGACCTTTTTATTCCAAAATGCTGAATATAAATACAGAAACATTACGTGAGGAACTGTAATTGGAAAGATCCCTTTAGGTTCTGCATCTCAACCAGCACACTAGTTCTAAGGTCATATTGTTCTCCTGTCATCTCCTTGGTTAGTAAGTCTTGATTGGTTTCTATACAATCACGTAGCTTCAATAGAGGAGAAAAAAACAATTCTGATGGACTAGTTAAGACAAACATGATAATTATAAGGCAGAGAAATAACTAGTGTGGTAAGAAAATTGTATTTGAAACACCACAGGCTGAGGACAATGTTAGACTTGTTCTTCTGACTTCTTGTCTGTGTATTCTAATGACTGGAAAATCATTTGATGGAGACTGAAACATCACCTTTACATACAAATTTTAAAAGAGCAAATACAGCACTCTTACCTCTATAAGTATTTGCCTGTGAGTATTGTGGGAAAAATTTCCCACTTCTTCCAGGGATGTTGGGAGGTTTTAGAGACCGATTCTGTCTCGAGACCGATTCTGTCTCCAAACCAAATCTGTCTCCAACCATCCTTCTAGATTCCTCAAAACGACTAGAGATAGCTGTAAGTTCATACTGTACAGGTTGCTGAGGACTCTCTTTTACTCATTCTACTTGCACTCTTACCCAAAGATGACAGCCCTTCATCTGACTTTCAGTGACACCAAGAATTTGTTTACATGGAAAAAAGCAGACAGAACTGAGCCTAAGGATTCAGTGGTATCACGTCTTGTGCTTTGTTCATGATGAGAAGACTTTTCTATTTGCACTGAACCAATCAATTTGTACCTTCCTAATACTTTTGTGTGTCATATGGGCACTGTACATTCAGAAACTCTGTGTTCCCTACCCCTGTATAATTTTAAAATCATAAAGGTAGTTTCCCCTTCCTCCCTTGCCCTCATAAATGACATTGTCAGAATCGCAGAAGCAAGCAGAGCTATTTAGAACTCCCAAATAATACTTAGTCCCTAAAGTTGTTCTTAGATCATTTACCTACAATATATTCTAGCATAATTTTTTCACAATCAAAAGTGAAACAAAGGAGTTAATAAAATCTATTCAAAGTGTGAACTTAATTTGTAATGTAAAACATCTTGAAAGGTAATGTTTCATTCTGATCTTACCAATTACCTTATTAGTGTGAAAAGATGTCTGTAATTAACAGAACACTACATACTCTCTCTAGAATCTCTCCATAAAACTGTGTTGTCATGAGGAAATAGAATACCTTTAACATGCCAATGAGACTATAAAATTAAAATTGAAATTCCCAAGCTTTGAGTAAAGAAAAATAATAGTAAATATGGGACAACACAGACAACATAAGAAAGTTTTAATCTCAAACTGTTGTGAAAACTGATTGTGTTTACCTACCTGATTTTCTTGTATTCTTGGCCTCATTTCAGTATCACACAAGACATTTCACACAGTCCAAATAAAATATTTTAAGGAGCCATCACTTCGTTTGAACTTTCAGTTTATGTGCTGTACCATTTTGTACCACAAAAATGATCAGAGGGTTAGAACATGTGTATCGTATCCCAGTAAACAGGAGATTTGGAAATTACTAGTAAAAGACCATAAACTTTGTATTGAACAGACAGTGTGGGCTATCAGGAATGCTTTGGGATTACCTTGGCTTGAACTGGTTTTAATTTGGTTGAACAGTTGACTGGTGGCCAGCTGACCCCTGATTCATCTTTGCTAGCTGAAACATTGTGAATGTCACCTATGGTAAAGATTTGGCCCTCTAATGTAGTCAGTGAACAAGAAACAAAATTTCTTTATATTGTTATTGGCTCCAGAGGCTATTATGGAATTTCTAAAGTGTAGCTGGGAACTGATGCAAAAGAGACAGACTACGATCTGAGCAGATATAGAAATAGTTACAAATGCATTCCAGTCCTGGAGAGGCAAAAAGCCCCACTATGAACACCATGCTTCTCTGCAGACCTGGCTGATGGCTCTTGTAGGCAGCTTTCTCCCCAGTTTGTGGGAAGTCTGGCAGCACTGACCTTTGTATCCCAAACCACACTGCTAAGACAGCATAACACAAGAAAAAAGTGATACTAGAAAATTGTCTTGCATGGCAGCTTTAAAGGTGGTATTATTGCAGCTCCTCTGTATTAGTGTGGGTGCTGAGAGGAAGTTTTACATTAACTGGTCTGGAGATAATTGAGAGGTGTTCTGTTTAGACTCTTAAGGTTTTAATTAAGATGACAACTGTAATTTCCATACATATATGGGGTGTTCTCTTTCGCCCATAATAATATTTTGTGTGTCTGTATGCATTTTTACAGATATGTATATATATACACATAGATAGTATTTATTAATCTCATTTTTCTTCAGGCATTTGCTGCAATCTATTTATTTTATTGCTGCAATCTACCTTTAAATATGATATTAAAAACACAAAATCTTTCCTATTTTCTGCCTATACCACACCCCTCATCCATCATAATTTTAAATGTGTTTCATCCACCTTCACAAATCCTTCTGTTGCAGGTGTTCATAAATCTGTTTGCTCCCAGGATATATTCTTACCCCCTAAGCTTATTAACTCATAGTCCCTACTTCCTAAACCTATGAGTTAACAGATTTTCCTTCCCTGCAACAAATCCATTTGCTTCAGCAACCCATATGTTTTTTTTCTCCTGTGCTGAGATAGAAATTCCCTGTTTCAGACAGATAATTTGCTAAATGTCTCTCAGGGAGCTACAAAGAATGAAAGCAGACCAGTTTACTTCCACAATTGTGGATAGAAAGAATGGGGAACAATAATGAAGCAGAACTTTTATTACTTAGGATTTAAGTTGCTTCATAAACTGGGTTTGGAACATAGTAGAAAAATCTCCAAAAGTATTTCCATCCCTATCATTAGCAACAGAGCACACTTCCTCTTGCTTAGGCAAAAGCTGCCCACAGCTTTTTAGAAAGGTTATATATGTCAGGGAAGGAGTGGGGAGCGATCTTATACTGTGTTCTTTGGAAATGAACTGACACTAGAGAGGGTGGCTCAAACAACATCTTTGTGAAGAGTTCCAAGGTTTCTAAAGTGAGATTTTTCTAATGAAAATTTTTATTTTAAAGGTAGAAGGCTTGCAATGTTTTTCAAAGACTCAAGAGAAAACGAAGAATGTCAGTTGCCCAATCAGTAGAAAAAAAAAGAGAAAATAACATGGAAAAAGTGATGGTAGCTTGAGATAGTGCAAGGACTTATGAATTTGGATTCCAGTGATACTATATGCTCATGATTATTCCAGTAAATATTTGTTTGGAACGTAAGGGATCAGCGGCTATACATTGCAATATAAGGAATGTTTGTGACATTATTGGACACTTGAAAGAACATTTAAATAAAGGGGGACTGATAACCAAATTCAAAGCTGAAACTGATTAATAACTCTACTGCCCTCACCAAGGCAGGGGGTGTGTGTGTGATGTTCATCCGAACATAATTTAATTACATTTACTTTATACCGTCAGTGAGAGAGAGACCTTTTTACAGATATTTTTAATGTAAAAAGCAAAGATACTATAGGAGGAAGAATGGAAGAGAAGAGATGGAGGTTTGAGTTTCAGTATTTCAACCTTGTGTGCTGTGAAGCAAGTTATTTCAGTTTCTTCCTTGTTTCAAAATGCAGGCCTAATAAATGCTAAAAATGTTAAGATTACCCTTTAAAAATCATTCATTATATGGTATTAAGTCTTGGAAGGGTGTCTAGGAAGAAAGTAGTATACATTTCAATTTAAATGAGGTTCTGTATTGTGATACCTATAAGAAAACCCACAGACAAATCCAGTTTTAATGAGCCCTTATACTATATAAGGAGGGGGAAGCAGACAGATATATTTTTGAAATGAACTATTAAATGGTGCATCTAACCAGTGAGAGGAAGCCAAGAAAAGACAGATATATTGTCTAAAATTAGTTTTGCAAGAGGTAAAACCATAAGGCATAGGGAAAAAAGGTTCATCTTGCCAACCTCTTGACTGATTTTTCTTCCAAAAGTTCAAATGTTCACTGTAGATACATGGGACTGCTGAGAATGATAAATAACAGTAAAAATAATACAGTTGTCCTTTATACCCATTATTATTCATTTGCTTCACAAAGAAAGCCAGAAGATCTAATTAAGCATTTGGCCTTAATGGAGCTGGAAGCTGTACTGTGTGATGATAGGTAGGAGGAAAAAAAAAAGTGTGAGGAAGTAAAGGAAGGCAAGGTAAGAGTAATGTAATTCTGAATGGAAAGTAATTGTACAGACAATATAAATTTCATGCAATTAAAGGAACGATTTTTAACAAGATGCTAAATGACCATCACCTTCCTTCTGCAGCTAAACCAGCTTTGATTCTTTTAATGTTTCAATTTAATACTGTAAAAACTGTTATTACAGAGAATATATGGATGATTATTTCAAAGAAAGATAGTTTTGATTTCTTTCAAAACTAAAGCAATAACAAAATTGTTACAGTTCTGTGAAGCATTTTGATTATACCACAGCCTCATTTTCTAAAGACAAATGCTTCTGACAGCGTTTTCCTATCCAGTTTTGTGAGTGTTTTCTAGAAGCATTATTTCAAAAGGATTGAAGAAATAATTTGACATTTAACCTTGCCAATGTAACCATAACTAGGATGCTTTAAAAAAGCACACCTTCTAATAGATGAATAAAAGAAAAAATGGTAATCAGTTGAGCTTTTTCACGAGTGTACTAAATTACAGTCATCAGTGAAAAAATATAAAGGATCTGCAAAGATGAAATTAAACACCAATAACAAGGTCAGATATAACCCAGAGTTAAATTAAAGAGGAAAACAACTCCCCAAGCTTGTATTAAAACCAGAAAGGGCTGTCTCTCTGCATACCTAGTAGCAGTAATATACAGTTATAGGTTAAGTGTGAAGTGTTCTAATCACAGACATATCCGTTCCTGACCTTGACATGAAGTAGCTGAATGAGGGAAAACAAAAGTAAGGTTAGATTAAAAAGATGAAGAAATGTAGCTAAAATAGAATATTTTAGCATATCTAGTAGCCTGGTTTTAGCATGTGGCAGTCATAACTTGCCCAACCTGGAATCTTCTCTCTGTCCTGTAGCCAAACTCCTTATCTGAAGTATTGTTTGATTCCTTCTTTTGGCTTTCAGAAGAGGTAAAGTCTTTCCACACATAGCAGTGAATTACGGATCTTGCTTCCACCACATCATGTGTAAACCAAGATTATTAGCATGTTCAGAAAGACTATAGTTAGTGGACAAGTCCATTGACTCATGTTTTACCATCAGTCTAGGTATAGGAAATAACTAAGATCTCCAATGCAACCTCTGGAGAATCCCTTGAAGACTGAGCTGCAGAAAATGGCTGATTTTAGTTGCTCTTCCTAAATAGCACCTCTTGCCATTGTCTGAAATATATACAGTATCCTACTATCTGCAAGAGGGAGTGAGCCTGACAGACTATTAGTCTGACCCAATTAGGGCAGTTAATGTTCAATACTCCTAAGCATTGTTAAAACTGGAAAAGCATGTGTAAGAAAGTATAATATTACTAACAGCAGTACCTCATAGAGAGAGGTTTCTCACTACTTGGAATTTAAATTCAAAACATAATTAAAGAAAGTAAGTTTGGAATAAAAATCAAGTCTATTTTCACAATAATAATTCAAACAGTATTGAAAATAAGATGCAGACCACAAACATTTAAAAAGAGATGCAAAATTAATATATCTAGTAAGTTTTCAATAGACATTTTATTAAGATTGCCATTTGATACCATTCTTTTGCAAAGCTAAGGCAAATGTTTGTATGTGAAAACCTACTATACAAGGCTTTTCTCTGTGACCAAGATGTAGTTCGAGACATCCTAATTTACATGGGAGTTGAAGTACATGTATGGCATCAGAAATCCTGCTGGGGAAAATGTCTCTGTAAACAAAATAGAGTATTCCTTCTCAGCTGGTACGCATAATATCAAATATGAGTCTACTGGCTTAAATATTGCTGTTGTGATGCAGCTGTTGGATCTTTATTACTCATACTCATTGTAGTTCCTCTTTTGTGACATTTGCAGAAGAGCCCAGTATCCAAAGCACATTGTAGTTAAAGCAAGTGTTTTCCTCTGTACTTACTGCCCATGAACTAGTCTGCCTGGTTCACTCCAGTGGAAATCCGGTGACACAATTAATTTGTGTACAATGTCAGTGTTTGAATCCCAGCTGGAGGCGAGCTGAGGACAGGACAGTCTTCCCACTTGCTCCAGTGGGAACTGGATCACATTTTTGATCTGTAGGAGATTTCAGTTATTTTTTTAAGGTAAATTTTAAAATTATATGTGTTTTCTTAGAATTTCAGAGAGACATAGCCACAGTAGGAGGCAAGAAATGTTTAGAATCTACGTAGATTTTCTTCACATTTGCACTAATCAAATGCAATGTTATTTATAAAATCAATAGCCTTGCTTACTCAGCTTTTTAACTCCCCTCACCTTAAACATCCATATTTTTAAAGAGATGCAAGGGCATAAAGTCAAGCATCTAGGAATTAACAGTATTTTTTCTTATTCTACCTTTGCACTCTAGTAAATGACATGTTTTCATTGCACAGATAGGTATTTTTGACAGAGCAAAATAAAATTTTCCATTAATAAGACAACATTAAAAAGTAAGTCATTCATGACATAGACTTATTTATGACTATATATCCATACACAGTAAATACTGATTATGAGAGGTAGTATTCATAATTTTTAGATTGCATGTATTTCTACATTAATGATATAGAATGTCTTTATTAAAGGATATGACTTCTGGTTTTCAGTCACTGAAATGTTGTCATTTGTGTATGAAAATTTCTCCAAAAGAAGTTCACTGGAACTCTTCCCAGTGAACACATTGCAGTGGCATATTCCATGATATTCACTTTTTAAAAGTATTGATGATGAGTGAGGACAATGATTTCCCCCCCCCCTCCCCCCCCCCCCCCCATGTTTTTGAAGGAGGTTAAGTGATTGCAGTCTCATCTCAGTTACTATGAATCTGTCAGTCGCAGGTGTTTTTTATACTTAATTTGTGACCCTCGGACCATTTACAATATTTACTTTTGAAACACTCTTCTGAGATAAAGAAGTGCTAAGAGTAAGACGTAAAAGTGAGATTGGTGTGTAGAACATGAAAGTTATGTAAGTGGTATTGAAAATCTCTATTTCAGTGACTCAGTCATGGATGCAGTGAAAGACTGGCAGATCAAAAATTAGTTTCAGAGTTTGAAAGCTGGGGCTAATGCCCTGATTGCTGATGTATCTTTCTAAATAAAAGTATTATTATATACATGGGAATAATACTTTAAAGGCTCACAACTTCTTTTGAACCACTCTCACAAGCAGTGTCAGTAAGCAATATCAGGGCACTTAAAGTCTGCAAAAAGGAAAAGGTCATGCAGTTAAAGTCATTATGCTGAATGACTTTATGAAGTATGCTTTATACATGCTTCATATGTAAAAAATAACTATAGATTTATGTATAACTTGTGTAACCAATTATAGATCTATGTATATAGTAACTATAGACTTATGTTTGAGAAAAAGAGATTGCGCTGGGTGCAGTCAGGAATATGAGGACACTATTTCTTCCCCCGTACAGGCCTGTGTCTCAGCTGCAGAGAAACTGTCCAAAGAATTTAAGCAGTTCAGAACGGAGATGTTCCAATGCCCACCTGCACGAGCCAGTGTCTCAGCTATTAAGAGTAACCGTTCCATTACTCAAAGAAAGGAATATAAAAGGTATCCATCATGCTGTACCCTGTGGTTTTACCTACGTGACTACCGAGAGAACATGAGGAAGTGGGATGGAAAACCTGTCTCACACTCAAAGGAACGAGTATGTGAACTGAAAGGGAAAAAATTCACAAGTAGGGATTCTTCCAGGACAATTGTTGCTCCTGTATCCAAGAGGTACCGGAGTAATAATCCATTCCTGCAAGACCTGAGTGACTGTGAATCATGTCACTTTTAGAGGGACCCTGCCTCCAGCCAGGTGGAGGAGAGGGACAACTGTGTTTATTGGACTGTATGGATTCCATGGCCTGGCACATCAGAGTATAACGTATAATATGTACATTCGTAAAGTAAATTAGGTCACTTAAGTCATGATTCAGAATTTCTTTCATGGCCTGCTTTGATCCCACTGGGTTTTTGGTTTTGGGAAGAACAGGATTAAGCTGTTTAGGCAAATAATCACGAAAGGGTTTCTGATTATGTCAGTTTTTAACCGGGAAAAAATATCTATTTGGATAGTATTTAAGATTGTCTCATTTATCTTACATTCCAAAGGACTGGAGTCCTGGTTATAGTTCAGTAAGCAGAAAGCCATTCCTTACTTACACTTTTCTATATAATCCAATTGTCATATAGTTGTTAAAATATTAAGTGTGAAGTATTTAGGCCAGATTTAAATGCAGTAATAAGGAAGGGGATTTGCATAACATTGCACACTGATGCCAGCTTTGAAATACCAGCATAATTTTTCACAATTGAAAGCATGGTACCTTTGCAAAGAATCATTTATTAAGAGCAAACCACTGTTTCAATAAAGCATTAGAATTTCCTGCATAGAATAGCCCTTGGGCAGCATTCTGAAGTAATAGTGAATTGCTATTCTAATCCACAATGGAACATTTTAATAAGTGTGATAAATGACTCACAAAGGGCTTCAGGTTTCAATGTCAGTAGAATTAGAATCAGGCAAAGGCTTGGTCTGGATGATAGATGTAGAGGATTTTTGTAGTAAACAGTTTGCAATGTCAGGACAATACCAGCTTATTGAACTTTCAGAGGCTAAATTCCTGTCCATTTGTCACCTTGCTGTCAACAGACATAGATGTACGTAGAGTAATAGACTTACATTCTTTATCAGCTGATACATTTCTGTAACTTCTAGAGCACTTCAAAAAGATCAGGAAAGGAAACATTTAACAAATAAGAGGGATAAAATAAAATTATGAAATAAAAACAGAAAAGCTTTAAAACAGAAGATAGAAATTAACACTGAACTTTTTATTCCTTTTTATCTTGTAAGCACAAAGCAAAACCAATTCCTGGTACAGCTAATACTCCCATTGGCCACTTTGCTTTTTACAATGGTTTCAAATTTGTATGAAAAGAGCCCCTTTTCTTTTTTCTTTCAAGAAAAAGAAATAATTAGATGGTCACAATATTTGTTGGGTTTTGAGTTAAAAAATGTTTTAATATTTCCTGATCAAGAATCAGAAAGAAAGTTCCTATTTTTCTGAAGCTTTCCATCTTGTGCCATACCAATAACAGGGTTAATAATATTAGGATTTCAAACAACATAAAAGGCAAGAGAATGAAAAACAAGAAGCTACTTACCTATGAATAGAACAGCATTGTGATTAAATTTTATCAGGTTAGATAATACATTGAGGGTAGATCCATCTCACCTACCTCACTATCAAAAACTTTATTGTTGAGTTTAAACTAGTAGTTCAGGCTCCCTCTGTTGTTATGGGAAAGAGCAAGAATGGCAGTTCACCTTACATGTTTGACACTTCATCTGCAAGTGCCTTTTTCTCTCCCTGTACTACACAGGGGGCCTATCTTGTGGCTAAATTTACAGGGTAAAGATTGGTGAGAAGAATCATACTAGGAGAAAATTTTCTGTTATGGCTGTATTCCTTGGTTAGAACATTATCTTTTCATAATAGCAGTCTAATAGGAGGGTAAACTATTATATTTTTTTTCTCACTGCAATGACAGAACTAATACTCTTTTAAATGACTGTTAAAATGCACACGGACTCCAGTGATGGTGATTCAGTACTTGTGCAAACAAGTTTGATGAAATTATTCTTTTATTGAACTAGTCTTGAAATACTTAGAATTAAATCCTGCAATATTTCATATTATTGTCCTGTTTCCTTTTTTCCTTACATAATGTTCAGTAATTTAAGGTATGCAGAGGATGTCAAGAGCATAAAGAAGAGCTTCTGTTGTTACATTAGTACTAAAAGGCTAAGGAAGTAATGTTTTAGGCCAGTTTCTGAACGGGATGAGTGATTTAGCAACAGTGGATGAGGATAAAGTTGAGGTAATTGATGTTTTTTCTGCCTCAGTCTTCATTGAAATCTCCTGAGCTGTGTCTGGCACCTGTAAGACCACATTTAGAGTACAGCATCCACTTTGGGACCACCCAGTACAGGAAGTATGTTGATAAATTGGGGTGAGTTCAGCAGAGAGCCCCAAGGAGGGCAGGAGCTGGAGCACTTGCCCTGTAAAGAGAGTCAGAGAGATCTGGCCTTGTTCAGCCTACAAAAGAGACAGCTTTGGGGAGACCTAACAGCAGCCACCCAGCACCTATGGGGTGGTGTTGTGCACCAGAAAGTTCTGGTCCATTATGATCCCAGGAAAAAAGGGCACTCAGACCTAAAGTATTTAAAATGCTGTTTATTAGCGCTAACACTATAAGAAAAGCATAGATAAACTCATGTCCCTTCGTATGCCAAGATTCCCAACCATTGAACAGGACTTCATTCCATGTGCAGCATACCATGCAGACCCCATTGACAGCAGAGATTATCTCCTTTCCATCATTCAGGCTATTATAGAATTGTCTTATAAGGAAGCAACTCTGTTAATAATTTCTACAGTCTAAACAGAAACAATACCTTCATGAGAGATCCTTGCTGAACTTTCAGAAAGAGGTAAGGCTATATGGGTGGTGTAATCACTGGTATAGGGCACAGGCCTGGGCATAGTTGGGTTAACTGTACTGTGGATCACTAACTCCTTAATCTACCATGGTCTTAAGGTCAGGATCACTATAGGAGGTCATCAAGAAGACAGAGACAAGTTCTTCAGTGGTGCATGGTGGGAGGAAGAGAGACAAAAGGCATCAGCTAAGGTTCAGACTCAATCTATGGAAAAATGTTTTCCCTGTAAGGACAGTCAGACAGTGGATCAGGCTGCCCTGGAGGGTTGTGCAGTCTCTGTCCTTTGAGGGTTGAAAACATGACTGCACCACACCCCGACCTGACCTTGGAGTTGGACACTAGACCTCCTGAGGTCCTCCCAGTCAGTTTTCCAACGATATTATGAACCAAAAAACATGGTTGTAAAGGGCATGATTCTGATTAAGCATGTTGCTCGTATTTTCCTTTCACATTAAAGAAGTAAACACATCTGTGGAAGATGCAAAAGTTAAGCATAGTAAATTTACATATAAGGAATTCTGAATACATAAAACCCAAGGATGATAATTCTTGTTTTGAGATTATCTTTCTAAAGTGTACTTACAGAAATGACTCTAAAGACCAAAGAGTTTTTTAATTACTAAAAATTGAAATGTAGAAAAAAATCCAATGGAAATGTCAGCTATTTATATGATATTTGTAGGTCTTTGGCAGCTTAATCTCAAAAAATTCTATTGATCTTTACTTGAGAGTCAGAAGATATGTTGTGGAAGCTTGACAGAAACACAAATGCTAAATTGAACCTGTAATAAAATATGCATTTTTGTGTGTTAATGTAGACTTTTGATATGTAATTTACACATCATACACAGACCCCACTTTTATTTTTTTCAGGTATAAACCTACTGGTAAAATTAATAAAATAGTGAGGTAATTTATGTCACAAATATAAAAGTCATCATCATTTAGTGGGGCAATTTCAGTAAAAGTGTAAGGGGAAAATACTGCAGTTGCTTTCCATTTGATATACACAAATTTGTTTTTCAACAGTCAGTAGAAAAGATGCATATCAAGTTTATTTTCTTTCTGTATATTGTCCCCTCATTGCAATTCTTCCTTCACATCTTTGGTTTTATTTCTTGATATATTTTAACTTCATTTTCTGTTACTTCTTTACCACAGACATGGTGAATTTGTGGGTTCTCAACCTCTCAGGATTTTTTTCTCCTGCACAAGACAACTGAATGATTTGTGAATTTTCAAGGTGCTTGTTTGAGTTACAGTTAGGGCAGGAAGGACAGGGAAATTGACAAATAAGAGCTATTTCAGACAACATGGTATAACCAATGTCTAAGTTAATAAACTGTGACTGACAGTTTCAGTAATTTTTGGTATACTTAAAATATTTTTTAAATCTGCCCCATTTAGCTGATTTTGACTCAGTCCTTCCTAGCCTACAGCATCTGATCCAATATGCATTCTGGAATGAGTAGTTTTGAGACAAATTCAAGGGTTATAAAAAAAACAACCCCACCTCTCTACAAAACTATATCTTTTGCCATTTCTGATGTCCTTTTTTTCTTCCCATCATCTGTAAGAGCAGAGGATGGAAATATTTATTCCTAAAATATATTCTGTTATATAGAAATAAAAATGCCACGTTTTAAGTCTTTCTAGACTGTTCCAAATCAAAACTTTGTATGTGAACTGAATCTAAGTTTTAGAAAGTATTATATTAGAAATCACCAGCGCATTTTGGGTTTTTTTCCATTCTCCATCGTGTAATATTTATTTTTATTATAAATTTGAAGAGTGTAAAAAGAAATTTAATATATGTCAGTAATGTTGATTTAAATTAAAGCAAAAGTTTGCATCATATGTATCCCACAATAATTAAGGCAAAATAACAAAAACATATTACCATTTTATGAATTAAACCCACTCTCAGAAGAGGATTGGGCTTGTCAAGCTTAGAGAAGAAAAGACTCTGAGCAGACCTTATAGCACCTTCTAGTACCTGAAGGGGCTACAAGGAAGCTGGGGAGTGCCTTTTACAAGGGCCTGTAGTGACAGGACAAGGGGTAACGGGTTTAAATTGCAAGTGGGGAGGTTTAGATTAGATATCAGGAAGAAGTTCGTCCCGGAGAGGGTGGTGAGGCACTGGGACAGGTTGCCCAGAGAAGCTGTGGATGCCCCATCCCTGGAAGTGTTCAAGGCCAGGCTGGATGAGGCTTTGAGCAACCTGGTGTAGTGGAGGGTGTTCCTGCCCATGGTAGGGGGTTGGAAACAGATAATCTTCAAGGTCCCTCCTAATCTAAACCATTCTATGACTCTATGATTACCTAATTAAGTACTTCTGATTATTAGGAAAATAAATAAATATGTGTCAGTATTTATGCATAGATAGACAATCAAGACAGGTTAGAGTAGGGTGGACTTTCTGGCTGGTGATACTGGATTAAAAGAAATTAGGATCTTCTATTGTACCACTGAAGTCTTTGTTAGATTTGTTAGTTTTGTAAAACTTTCTAGTGAACTTTGAATCTCTCCCTCAATACATCACAAGATATGAATTAAATTTAGAGGTCCAGTGTCAGCCTTGGAGAGAACTGAACAGTGAGTAACTCACCACAGAATCCTCCTGTACTGGTTTTGGCTGGGATAGAGGTAGTTTTTTCACAGTGGCTAGTATGAGGCTGTGTTTTGCATTTGTGCTGAGAAAAATGATATTTTTACTTGTTGCCAAGCAATGTTTATATTCAACTATGGAATCTTTCACTTTCTCACACTGCACTTGTCCTCCCACCTTCTTCTTTACAAGGAGACAGAGCCTCGACAGCTGACCCAAAATTGACCAGAGGGACCTTTCATGACATCCATTACATATTATTATCATTAGTAGTAGTAGTATTTTCATTATGTATTATTGTTGGTGGGAGTAATATCATCATCATTATTTTATTTAATTTATTTTCAGTTCTTAAACTGTTCTTATCTCAATACAAGAGTTCTCTTATCTTTTTCCTCCAACTCTCTCCTCCATCCCACTGAGGGAGGGAGGAGGTAAGCAAGCCATGTGTGGTGCTCTAGATACTGACTGGCACTAAACCACACCACCTCCTTAGTTTTATTAATTTCTGAATATGAGGGGAAGAGGACAGGTAGCTTATGCTGGTGTCACTATGGCATAAAGTATGTTTCTGATAATATATTTGTATATATTTTAAGTCTGGTTTTAGGTGTCTGAAATAAATAGGATCTTCTGTGTGTTCTTTACAGAGACTCACAGATAATATAAATCTAATCAGTTTTTCCAGATACTCAGACTAATACTTTACCATTTTCTATTTCTTTTGAAATGCATTTTAAAATAGAAAATTGCAGAAAAGAGCAAAGTAAAATTATTCAGAAGTCACAGACTTTCATTATCATTGTGCAATTCCTGTTTCTCAGATCTAGCTTTGACTCTTCCTGAAATAAGGTAGTTAGTTAAAGTAAATCTCAGTTATGTCACTTAAATGTCATGATAAATAAGATTGTATAAACTCTGAAAATTCCCCAATATAATAATTTAATTAAAACTGAGCCTTTTTTTTTTTTTATTAGACTATTGAAAAGAGGGAACAGACTAAATACATGCAGGGTGAAGACATTATTAAAGGATAAAAATACATGTCTTCCTTGCATCATAGCCTCAAAATCAAACAGTACTGGATGAGAAGTACTCAAGTTGCCCAGAGATGTTGTGGATGCCCCATCCCTGGCTGTCTTCAAGGCCAGGCTGGATGTGGCTTTGAACAACCTGGTCTAGTGGAAGGTGTCCCTGCCCATGGCAGGGGGTTTGGAACAAGATGATCTTTAAGGTCCCTTCCAACCCAAACCATTCTATGATTCTATGAGAAATTCTGAACCTGGGAATATGTAATATATATTTCAAAATATCCGAGCAAGATAGTAAGAATGTAGTTATTCTGTCTACTTCATGGATTTCTCAAATCTCGTTATGCAGAAATAGAGGCTGGAGGATATCTCACACAGTGATAATCCAGTGCTTAGGAGTACATCAGAATAGTTATTCCCATCCACATGGGCATCAGAAGATGATCAACACCTACTTTGCTTCCTTCCTGTGTTTGCTAGGTACTCTTTCATAACTACCATGATGTAGCCTATCATCTTTAAAAGGAAAGAGTAAAAGTAAATATGAAAGCACATATATAGGACAGCAAGAAAAGTACTTTTGCTGCAGTATTCTCATCTTAATTCTGATTCAAAATGGCTCAGTTCAGTACCTGATACTGGTTGTGTTTGTGCAATTCCACTGTGATTGACACAGATTTCCCTGTACAGGATACACTTAGCTATGTATTTACAAAATGTGCATTCTGTTAGTCCCAACGATATCATTAGGATTTTTCTATCTGAACTGTTAGTTCATATGTAATGCCTGGAAATGTGGTTCTTAGACATTATTTTCTGCTGAGCAAAAATACTTCTTGATTTTATTTTTATCTTTTTTAATCCCCACTCATATGGCAGTTTCAGGTAAATGTGTTTCACCTAGATCTGCATGTGTGCACCTCAAGTCTTGACATGCATTTATTACTTGACTGAACAGTTCTGATCCTTGTATTTGAAAGATGTTTTTCTGATATTTAAATGTCTGCATAGAATTGATTTGTTTCAAGGTACAGACTTCTGCTGGTAGACCTGTGCCCTTGGCAAACAAACAGATTGTTGATAAAAAGCTTTAATTCTCAGTGGGGTTTTTAATATTCCCTTAGATTTTCCACTATGTACCTAACATTTGTACTAAATGGTATTTTCTTGCATAAGAAATTATAAATAGGATCTATGTACAAGTGTGTCAGGTGTTCGTTACAGCCTCTGAGAAGGTACAGTTTGCAAAATAACTATAATTTAGATTAATACTACTGATTATATTACTAAATTTAAAGCCTACAACATTCAGAATCTAGCTTTTGGACATGTCACTGAGAATTGCAATATTGCTGTCAGATATTTTATCTCAGACTTGTCAAAAAAATGTCATTTTAAAAATTTTTATTAAATTGAGTGATTTTTAAGTACAGTACTGGAATGTTCCCCCTATGATAAAAATAACAGTTCCTAATATAGTGTAGTGTAGATGTTTATTCAAGGGGAATAGAATAAAATGACATTACATTTTTGGTTTTCTACAACCACAGAGAGGTTATTGGTTAGAAATTATTATTAATAACTTAGGGAATTAGAGATTGCACAAAAATGTAGGCAGAAAGCAATTGATTTTACACCTGCATTGCATCCATGATTTACTCAGTACAATTTTGCTCTGGAAAATTATAATAAAAATAAAACTTACTTCTGCTATTTAGGTGTTTTATTGGATCTATTTTTCTGTACGTACAAAATGAATTTCTTGTTACTTCCTTGGCAGGTGTGATGAATTGATAGTAATTTAAATTATACTTCAGATGTATAATGGTCAGAATTGAGAGGAACAAAACAAAACAGAAAACTTAAAATGGACAGCATTAGCAATTCTTTAAGTTTTTAATATTGCCTCAATTATGGTATTTCTTTCTGATGTTTCTACTGTTCCTTGAGCCAAGGAATTTATCAGCCTGACTATTCTAAGGGTTTCCTACAAATTTTAAGGTACTGCCAAGCAAAAAAAAAACCAAAACAACTCAAAACATTTCTGACTAATCCAGTGATATTGTTTGTATACTATTTGACTTTTTCTGTCTTGCAGTTTATTGAAAAGATAGAACTTTCCATCATCACGTGGACACTTGGAGTTTAAGTCATTGATGAATCAAAGATATTCTATTCATCAGTTGTTTTATTTATTTATGTTTGTTTGTTTGTTTTTTATTTTCCCCACCATTTTCTGCTTTTCTCACAATATTACAAAGCAGTAGCGCAAAAGATCTATACAGGTCAAATTTTGCCATCTCAGATGTGGAATTCAAAGGTAATAATTCTGTAATCATAGAATCAGAATGAGATGTCTTTCACTAGATTAAGTTGCTCAAAGCCCCATCCAACCTGACTTGAACAATTTCAGTGATGGGGCATCCACAACTTCTTTGGAAAACCTGTTCCAGTATCTCACCACCCTCATAGTAAGAATTTTTTATATACAATCTAAATCTACTATGTCTTAGTTTAAAACCATTACTTTTTTTCCTCTCCCTACAGGCCCTGCTAAAAAGTCTCTCTCCACCTTTCTTATAAGCAGTAAATTTTCCCCAGAGCCTTCTCTTCTCCAGGCTGAACAACCCCAACTCTCTCAGCCTTTCCTCAGAGGAGAGGTGCTCCAGCCTTCTGGTCTTCAGGGATTCCTCTCTGAAGTAACATGTTCCCTTAAGATTCATACAGCAGAGAGTGTTTGGTTCCTACCTCCATCCTGCTCCCTCCATCACTCTCTGAAGAAATAGTGCTGCAACTACAAGTTAGTAGAAGGACATGGAAGGACAGCATCAGAGTAGTGAAAAATATATATAGAATTCCAAGCAATGTAGTAACCTGAACTGATTCTTAAGGCATTATTTGAGCTTTTTAGGAACCAGTTTCATCTCATCTGAGTACCAAGTTCAGAAAAATGTCATTAGAGAACTGTACTATCCCGACAGCAAATATTTTTAAAGGTCTTTTAGTTAGAGTTTTTTTCTTCCCATCTTGCAGACAGTATTCAGCTCTGTAAGTAGTCGCATTATTGAAATAAGACTATTCAAACACTTTTTATGAATACTAGTGACAGAAGCTTGACCTTTGAGAGGACATGAATGAAAGTATTATTTTTATCATTAAGATCTGGATGTTCATATTCTTCCCTGTAATTATCAAGGGGACTGTGCCTGTGTAAGGCTTTGTACCTCCAGACACAGAACTTCTGTATTTTATATGATATCTATGTCTGTCTATACAGAGGCAGATACACACCATGGGGGAGCAAGACACATTTGAGATAAAAATGACAGATCACTTTCTGTCTCTGTCAGCTCGCATGTCTATTAATAAATTTATCTTTTTTTATGTATCTATTTTTTTGTTATCACTTGCATAGACACCTGAAAATAGACAATATAATTAAAAAAGGAAACTTCCCTACATTTCCATGTATTGTGTCCCTTGAAATTATGAAAAGCTGGGATCCCATCTGTTGCAAATTTGGAAACAAGAATCAGCATTTCTCATTTTCACCAACTACATCTGTTCACTTCAAAAAGTATAATAGAAGAAAATAAAAAAGATATAACATGAATGCCTACAATTGCAAAAATTTGAGGCCTTTAAATAGCTTTAACTCTCTGAAGGGAATGCAAGTGTATTAGGTACCTGAAGGATTATACTCTATAGACAGTCATACTTTGTAATTTTATTAATGACAGGATTATGTTACCTGTTTATATATAAAATTTGAACTCCAAAATAAAAATTCAATATCCATCTATTTGGACATAAGAGTTCAAAACGACACTGTTTATTAAAAAAATGTCAATTGCCCTTTAATCCACAGGAAAGAAATTCTAGAGTAGAGCATACAGCAACTGTTAGTTCAGCATGTTCTTGCTGCTGATATGATTCTAACCCAGGAGAATATTAAATGAAATTATGAAGTAATGGAAAGGATGAGCATGTTAAAAGGGCTGAGGCAGAGACCAAGAGAGACTGATGATGCAATTACCCTTCTTCTAGGCTGTGCAGTACTAATGTGATAAGGGCCTGCATAGTTCAACAGTAAGGATGAAGAGGCTAACAATAATTCTCAATTTAAAGTAGGTTTTCTTTGTGCTGGTAAAATACCCTGCATCTCATTGATTAGAATGCCAAGAAAGTTCTACATTGTGTCATGCTATTTGCAAAAGAAAATGCTAGAAGAGAGGTATTCAAATACTATTTAATGAGAAGTGAGAAAGCTGAAGAATGGAGGAAGAAAGAATTGAGCAAATGTTAAGTTTAACACCACCAATACATTACTAACAACAATAAGGTACTGAATATTTATAGAAGCTGTAGATTAGTAAAGCTCCCTGAAAATCCCTCCATTACTCCTCACAGGCAAAATTCAAATTAGAACCTGTCTTGCTCTCTAATAATATTTGACTTTGTGAGTATTTTTCATGTAAGAGGTAATGTTCCTAGATCGATCATTCTCTTACAGTGCCTTTTATAATCTGTTATGATTTGTAAAACTGAAGCCTCTTTTTGAGCTGAGCCAGAATGCACTGTATTGGCTGATAAGTGAAACTGATGTAGTTTGAATGATATTTTTCCCAATTTATTTCAACAGAACTGAGTGTAGAGTTCAATCCTTAGCCCTTGCTACAGAGTAAAATTTGCCATACATCATATAAGGCTTTTTCAGTCATTATAAAACAGTAAAGGAAGCAGAATTAGTCTTATTTTGCATGAAATGCTATATTACATAATAAAGAGCTGTTGTGGTTTAACCCCAGCTGGCGACTAAATGGCTGCTAAGAGTTTTCACACAGCTGGCAACTAAGCACCACACAGCAACTCACTCACTTCCCTCATGGTGGTATGGGAGAGAGAATCAGAAAAGTGAAAAAACTTGTGGGTTGAGATAAAGACAGTTTGATAGATAAAGCAAAAGCCGTGCACACAAGCAAAACAAAATGAGGAATTCATTTACCACTTCCTATCAGCAGGCAGGTGTTCAGCCATCTCCAGGAACGCAGGGCTCCAATACCCATAACAGTTACTTGGGAAGACAAATCCCATCACTCCAAACATCCCCCCCTTCCTTCTTCTTTCCCCAGCTTTATAGGCTGAGAATGACATCACATGGTATGGAATATCCCTTTGGTCAGTTGGGGTCGGCTGTCCCAGCTGTGTCCCCTCTCCACTTCTTGTGCACCCCCGGTCTACTCGCTGGGGGTGCTGTGAGAAGCATAAAAGGGCTTGACTCTGTGTAAGCACTGCTCAGCAGTAATGAAAACACCCCTGTGTTATCAACACTGTTTCCAGCACAAACAGTGGGGAAGCTTCTAGCAGCTTCTCACAGGAGCCACCTTTGTATCCCCTCCCCCATTACCAAACCTCACCACACAAACCGAATACAACATCCATTAAATACTTTATACACTGTTGGCACCAATCTTCTGGAATATAATAAGTCGTGACCATTTTTGGACAATATCTTTTGAAGGACCTGATATTCACCTTAAAGTGAGAAGAGAGTCTGTCTTAAAAGAAGATCAAGAGTGATTGTTTTGAAGGTGGCTATGGTCTTCTACTTCTTGCTCCTAGGTTCACTGGTAAGTATAATAGTCTTGCTTATCTATGTATAATGATTTCTGGTTTCTTATATGCATTGTATTTTATGGGAAATAATTATTTGTACTGGGAAAACACAATATTCAATAATGTGTAATACTGAAATTTAATACTACAATATTGTATAAGAATGCAAGATGCAAGAGCCTTCTTAAACTTTCATGTTTATGTAGATTACTGCAAAGTAGATTTATAGTTTTAATTGACTGAAGATTATTACCTTCTGGTATCTCTTTGGCAGTCTAGAACTGAATTTGGTCTTATTCCAGTTTTAATATTTATTTTAACTTATTTCTTCAAAGCTGGGAATTGTAGGTGTTGATCCAGTGTTTTGGGTAATTTCCCCCCTAAAATAGGACACAGAGTCCAAGACATAAATAAATGTTTGCCTATAAATATACCAGACTCTACCCACTTCACCAACAATTTGAAGAAAAAAGATAAATAAATGGTGCAGGGACCTTCAGTGTGCCCAGAACATTAATAAATCCAAGCTTCTGTAGTACAAAGCTATCCAATTATATTCTTCACCAGCCTACCTGAAATGAAGTCTATGAAAAACTGTCATGATCAATGACAATTTATTTGCAGCTTCAGTAAATACTAACTGGGAGATGATGCAGACTGTACAGCTCATCATTCACAAAGTTAGGATAAAGACACATTAGGCACCCTGGAAATGTGCATACAATGTTTTCTGTTCTCCACTTGTACATAGCTACACAGATAAATTGAATTTTCAGCATCATTGGCCGTTTTTGCAACCGGATAGTGAAAATACTTGTCCAGGTTTTTGTTGTTTTCCTCATAAATATCATCAGCTGATCACCTGAGCTCGCATGTCTTGTTGTCCATGAAAAGTATCTGAATTATCTTGTTCCTCCAGAACCAGTTATGGCCCAGGTGTTTTGGGGTCATGCTGAGAATCTCTGCTATGACTCTACAGAATCCTTTGACTGAAGGAATAGAGGACCTGTACCTTTTCTCTAAAGTCAAGCAGAAAGGGACATCTACTCGGTTATTCATATAGGAAATATATCACAGAAGATGGTTAACTACTCATCCTTTGGATCTTCTCCCTGTGAGATCAGGACTGATGCTGTGTATAAGTATTCTTTGGCTACTCAGGCAAGTATAGGCACTGGAAAGCTCCCCAAAAAAATCCAAAAGGACCTAACATCAGAGCACACCTCCAGCATGGTGCAGGACCAGAGCTTTATGTAGGTGGGAGAGATCTGGGAAAGAACAAGAAAAGGTATTCAACATGTTGACTAATTCAGCAAGCCGTTTGTGCTGGTCAAGGAACGAGCATCATTAGGACATGAAGGAATCATGTTTGTACAAGCAGGCTCCTTCCTTGTCCGTGTTCCCCACAAAGAAAGGGATATATGGGATTTTCCAAAGGAGCATCCTGTGCTTTCTGCATTGCTTAGCTTTTGGAATTTCTCTTGATTGTTAGCAGGAGTCACAGTGGTTGAGAAGTCACTAAAAAATCAGAGAATAGTATTATCGGTAATGAATGGCCTTGGTTAGTAGTCACCAGAACTCCACACATCTGGGAAAGTCACACTAGCCTGCCTAGAGGGAATGCCATAGGTACAGATCACAGAGTACTAGAGGGCTTAGAGGATGGCACTGCTCCCCTCAGAGATAAACAGACATGAAAGATAAACGCTTCCTGAAGCGGCAAAACCGCGGCAAAATCCGCGAAGGAACAAGCTGCTAAAAGCGCAGGGTAGACAGAGCGAGAGACCCAGCGCCGCCCCCCCGCGAACGGGAGGAGTGAGCTGCTGAGGAGCTGCCGGGGAGCGGCGGCTCTGCCTTCCCGCGGCCGGGGACAGGAGCGAAGGTGCCCAACCACCTCGCATGGAAGAGCAGCCCCCAGGGAGCGCGAGCGACAAGGAGCGCGGGAACAGAGCGGGAGCAGAGCGGGCACACGGGGCGGGGCGCGGCAGGGCCCAGCCATGGCGGCCGCTCGGAGGAAAGTCATTGCCGGGAAGAATGTGGCGACCCAGACAGCGCTCCCGCTCAGGGATGCAGCTGTCCAGGCCTCCGGCTGCAGGGAGTGCCTGAGCCTGTCACTGGTACCCGCGGGCAGCAGAGACAGCCCCGTGTGAGGGGTGACCGGGGGGATGATCTGCTCAGCTGGGGGCAGAGCTGAAGGGGGAAGGGAAAGGCTGAGGAGTAACAGTGAGTGTGAGAAAGAGAGAGGTCTTTGCTCCGCCAACATACCACCCCAAAGGAAAAAGGCAGCAGAGAGAGAGGTTTTGCCTCCACCAACCTACTACCCCTGACACAAAGGCAGACCGAGGTCCCACTGCCAGCAGTGGATCCTATATCCTCCTGCCACCTGGCAGATGACAGGAACATAAGTCAGGGAGGGGAATGGAAACATGTCCCTGCTTGGGGAGGTAGGTGAATCCCCTCCTGCCCTCCTTCTCCTTCCCAGCTGCCCTTGCAGAACAGATATGGGGCACTGGAACTCGAGGGCCAGGCAACTGAGAATGTAGAGGAGAGTCTCCGCGACAGGGTCCATCCAAGGGGTTGTCTGGGATGACTCTGTCAGCCCCATGTGTTACAACTGCCTCCATTAAGAAAAGGAGGGTCATCATCATAGGCAATTTCCTTCTGAGGGGAATAGATGGCCCTATATGCTACCAGAACCATCATACAGGGAAGTCTGCTGCCTCTCTGGGGCCTGGGTTAGGGACATCACCACGAAACTCCCTGGTCTGGTATGGCCCTTAGATTATTACCTGCTACTGATCATGCAGGTTGGCAGGGACGAGGTTGAGGAGAGAAATCCATGAAGTCAAAAGGGACTTCAGGGCACTGGGGCAAATGATTGCAAGATCAGGAGCACAGGTAGTGTTCTCCTCAATCCATTTAATATCAGGGAAGGATACCAGAAGGAACATGAAAGCACACATGATCCATAAGTGGCTCAGAGGCTGGTGCCAACAGTGGAATTTTGGGTTTTTTGGTCATGGAGAGGTTTGTATGGCACCAGGCCTGCTGGTGACCGATGGCATGCAGCTGTCTCAAAGGGGAAAAAGGATTCTTGCCTGTGAAGTGTCAGGACTCATCAAGAGGGCTTTAAATTAGGTTGGAAGGGAGAATGGGGCAAAACCAGGGGAAAAAGGATTCTTGCCTGTGAAGTGTCAGGACTCATCAAGAGGGCTTTAAATTAGGTTGGAAGGGAGAATGGGGCAAAACCAGTAGTGCCACAAACAGATGCCCAGAGCCTGGGGAAGAATCACAGGTCACCAGGAGAGCACCTGGAAAGCAAAACAAGAGAATTCCAGCTGTTCCAGTCTGCAAGCCAACTTCATTAGGGGCCTGTCTTAAATGCCTCTATGTGAACGCATGGAGCATGGAAAATAAACAAGAGGAGCTAGACGCGTGAGCACACACTAGGGACCATGACCTCATTGGCATCGTGGAGACGTGGTGGGATGGCTCCTATGACTGGAGTGTCAGAATGGAAGGATACAGGCTCTTCAGGAAAAGCAGATAGGGAAGACGTGGAGTGGGTGTTGCTCTCTATATCAAATACCAGCTGGACTGCGTGGAACTCCATCTGGGGATGGATGAGGAGCTAACTGAGAGCTCAGGATTAAAATGAGAGCAGGAAGAAAGGATACTGTAGTAGGAGTTTGCTACAGGCCACCTGGCCAGGACGAGCGAGTGAAGGAGGCCCTCTACAAGAACATAGCAGCAGCCTCATGTTCACATACCCTGGTCCTCATGGGGGACTTCAACCACCCCGATATCTGTTGGAGGGACAACAAGGCAATGCACAAGCAAGCCAGGAAATTCCTGGAATATGTCAATGAAAACTTGCCAAGTGATAGAGGAGCGGTTGAGGAGGGGTGCCATGATGGACCTTGTTCTCACAAATAGGGAGGGGCTGGTGGGGAATGTGACGCTCAAGGGCAGCCTTGGCTGCAGCGACCATGAAATGGTGGAGTTTAAGAACCTTAAGGAGGTGAAGAGGGTGCAAAGCAAGCTCGCTACCCTGGACTTCAGGAGAGGAGACTTGGGCTTCTTCAGGGAACTGACTGTCAGCGTTCCATAGGAGGAAGCCCCGGAGGGAAGAGGGGCCCAAGAAAACTGGAGGGCATTGAAGGATCTTCTCCTCCAGGCTCAGTAGTTGTGCATCCCAATGAAGAAGAAGTCAGGTAAAAACCCCAGGAGGCCTGTGTGGATGAACAAGCAGCTCCAGGAAAAACTGAGGTGCAAAAAAGCCTACAGGGGGTGGAAGCAGGGACAGGGAGTTTGTGAGGATTACAGGGAAGTTGTCCAACAAGTCCAGGATCAGGTTAGGAAAGCTAAAGCCTTGACAGAATTAAACCTGGCCAGGGACATTAAGGCCAACAAAAAGGGCTTCTATAGGTACATAGGGGATAAAAGGAAGGTCAGATCAACACTCTCTTATTCTTTTCTACTTTAAAAGTCTCACAAAAAAATAACATGAAAAAAGTGAACAGAACCAGCTAACTTAAAATTACACCCAGTCAATTCTGTCTCAAATATTTTGGCTGCAAATAGTCTAAGAAGTGAAACACAAGAGATTCAGTATCATGTATGTTACTATAAATCTTAAAATAAAACATTTTTGATAATCTAATTCAATTTCATTCACATGTGTGATTTCTGCCTGAAACATGAAGTCAGTTAGCAATTTACCTGATAAGTTTATATATTTGTAGATGCATTTGAATTTAATTTTCAGTAAAAACAAATCACTAACTGATAGAAAATTTAATCAGTATATTCAGTAACCTTCTTTTTCCTCTGCAGTTCTTCTTCCGATTACTTATACTGTTTAAATGAATTACTGGAATCTTGACAGTTTTGCTTATACAAAGAGTCATGGAAATTTCAAACTCCATTCTTAAGTGATTTCCTTATCAACTACCAATAAATTATAATAGCAAGAAAAATAGATGTGACAGAACAGGTGGTTGGAAGAAAGAAAAATAAGTAACTAATCCTTATTACTGATTATTATTCAGAAGCAGGACAAATTAGATTACCTTTGTAGTTCCAAGTGTGGTTTGAAACCTAGAAAAATAAATAAAAAACATTTAATGAGACAAATAGGAGAATTGCATTCACAAAAATAAATTTTCTACTTGGTTACATTTCTAAAATTAGTCATGTAAATCTTATTGTAGTTCAATTTAAAATATTCTGGATAGTAACACCACTGAAAATCTGAACAAATATTCTCTTACAACATGGAATAAAAAATTCCAAATGTAAAAAGGACCATATTTGTTTAATTTTTCAAGTATTAATATTGTGAAGTTTGAACTGTCAGAAAGAGAAAACATAAGTAAATATTGAACACTGAACAGTTTATTTCTTGAAATATTTTAGAAGCCATTCCACATGAATAACTTCATATAACAGTAAGTTAATTTTGTGCAGGGTTTATCTGGAAATTTTAGAATGGTTGAGAAGAACTGGAGATGCTAACCATCTTTGTTAGTAAACCAAGTTCACAACTCCATTCAAGAACCAGAGAAAAATCCTCATGTCTAAAATGTTCCCTAGCTGACCCCATACCTCGTTATGATAAAAGATAGTCTTGCAAGCTACGTAAAAGTAGCCCTTTTAAAGTTTTTATTTCCCTCGGAATAAAAAAAAAATTAAGTCATAAGAACAGATTTTTCCTCCCCTGCCTCAGCTTTACAGGCAATTCATAGACCATGAAGTTTACTAAAGTATATAATTAGTAGAAAATTTTTCTCTCTCACACTGCTATGCTAGAATATTATATTTTTATTTGTAACAATTATTGACAGTTGTTCTGACTCTGCGTGAGCTATGGCTTGTTCAACTGTGCATCAGTTGGCAAATACAATTATAATGTGTATATTATTTTGCAAACAGATATTTTTATGTTCAAGACAGAAATCGAAGTCCTACATTTGTCCCACAACA
>NW_010264958.1:0-13868 GCF_000690775.1 Eurypyga helias | reverse complement strand
CAGCAGGACTAGGGAAGTGATTATCACCCTGTACTGGGCACTGGTGAGGCTGCACCTTGAATAGTGTGTTCAGTTTTGGGCCCATCACTACAAGAAAGACATTGAGGTCCTGGAGCATGTCCAGAGAAGTGTAACGGAGCTGGGGAAGGGTCTGGAGTACAAGTCCTGTGAGGAGCAGCTGAGGAAACTGGGGTCACTTAGCCTGGAGTAGAGGAAGCTCAGGGGAGACCTTATGGCTCTGTACAGCTACCTCAAAGGAGGCTGCAGAGAGGTGGGGGTTGGTCTCTTCCACCAACTCACAAGTGATAGGACAAGAGCAAATGGCCCCAAGTTGCACCAGGGGAGTTTTAGATTGGATATTAGGAAATATTTCTTTACTGAAAGGGTTGTCAGGCATTGGAATGGGTTGTCCAGGGAGGTGGTTGAGTCATCATCCCTGGAGATATTTAAAAGAATAGTGAGGGATGGTTACTGGTGGTATTAACAGTGTTCGGTTAATGGTTGGACTTGATGATTTTAAGAGTCTTTTCCAACCTAAATATTCCATTATTCTTATTTCTGCAAAATGCAGTTTTGATATTGTTTTCTATTTAATGGATGCAAGTTTCCAGATGGAATACTACATTTTAATTTCATTAAAAAATATTTCAGAGAAGTGTTTCAAATTTATTTGATGATAATCTCTGCTCTGTTTCTCACTGAATATGATGGCAGATATATTGTCATGACATTTTACCATTTCTCCCTGTCCTGCAGCGTATTTTTCTACATCAGTGAATTTCACTGACCAACACTGTGTTCCTGTAAAAAAGGTACCTCTTACCTCCAGGACAAGTTGATTTACATCCCTCTGATACTATAAGAGAAAGACTGCCACATGTGATGTGCACTGCATTATTTTGTTGAAAATCAATATTAAAATACACCATCATAGACCACTAAGAAAAGTGTAAGTGAAATAGAAAACATACTGCTTCCAATTGAAAGACGATGTAATAAAAGTTGGTGTCAAATTTCAGGAAGTAATCATGCACTACTAGAAATGATAGATCAGTTATGACTTTGATAGTTTTTCAGGTGTTCTAGTAATCAATCCTTATTTTCTAGATATGTATGCTTCTTTCTGAAGTGAAAGATTAGGAATATACTGACAACTAGTTAGAAGCGTGATAGGTGATTTATTTTGTGATGAGGAAAAATTAAGAAAAGAAAATAAAGTAAAAGTAAAGAATGTGTACCTTAGCTGCTGTAGTAATCTTCCACAGCCATTGCTGGAATCATTTGGACTAAATACAGATGGTTAGTAGGCTACCACATGCACTTTTTGACTGCTTCATCTGAAAATAGTGGTTATGAAGCATTATTGTTAATCAAGGGTTTGTACAATCAGATCATTGTGCTCTTGTGACAACTGAACATTTGATTTATGCTGGCAGATTTTAAAGTGTTGGGAAAGAAATGCTTTAACTCATAAGCCAGCTACATTTTTCTTTTTAAAGGTCAATCAATGACAGCATGAACTTTTTTAATACTGAGAAGCAGCAATAAATTCCTCTCCCCATACATGGTGGATCAGGTACGCTGCTGGATGAGTTTTAATTCCAAAAATCATAGTAAGTGACCTTCTTTTTAAAATCACCATTGTTTATCTTGACAGAGAGTTAGCTTGTATGACAGTTTTCTTAAATTTCCACAGTACTGATATTTTCTGTCAAACTGTCGATCAGAAAGAATTTATATTAAAATCCTTCATTCTCCAAAACTGTTCTGATATAAAAGTTCAAATATTTCCCATAGTGAGAGGGTGATCTATAAAGTCTAAACTATGCCATCTACTGTATGATCAATTTTTAATCAAGATAGGTAAACATTTGAAGAAAAGAACCAAACTTAGGTTGTTTGCACATTTGACCAAATCCTAAAGTGATTACAAGCCTATAGGAGTTTGACTGAGAAAGAGTGAAAACTGAATAAGAACTTAAGGGTATGATTCATATAGACATATTTTATTATTGTTCCGGAATATCTTGAAATACAGCTCCTAAAACTGCGTCACATATTGGGTGGTGGCAGAGCTTACAGTGGGTCTCATCCTATTGAAGGATAATGAAATTCCAGAAGAGAAAGGAGTTGGCAAAGAGACAAGAACTATGCAGGTACATTGTAGCTATGAAGACTACTTAAAATATAAGCTACTTTAATGCTTTGGGAACAACTAAATTCACAGTAATCATTGTCCTAAGGGGTAGATTTCCTGTCTTTACACCACACAGATTAGTTACTCAGGCAAAGTAATAAGTCTTTTTAATTACTGAAGCTAATTAGAGTTTCAATTTTACACCTGTCTATAAAATTAAATTTTAAATACTAAAATTTATTGAATTTATTGTCTTGTTCTGATTAATGAAAACAATAATATCTAATTAGCATAAATGTTAAGCCAGACAGTATTTTTGCTAAAGCTGGTGTTGCATTTGGATGTTTACATTTGTTTGTTCTTGGTTCTGAAACTCTTTAGTTTTTAAAAAGACAGTAATGGTAAAATGAGGCTATTGGAATATATACCAGGCTGAATATGGTAAACAAAGGCTTAAATGTGACACAGTGAATAATAAAAAACTGTGTTATCTGAGAAATTTCAATATATTTTACTGATTAAACAGAATGAAAAATAAAAAGCTTTACCACGGTGTTACAATAATAACAATACAAGACACTTTGTGGGACCATATTCTAGCTAATTATGCTGCCAATTAAAATCAGAAGAATTAACATGGCAGGTACAAGTTCATGGCTGGTGGTCTCTCTCTGTTTTACAAAATGCCAGCCAGGAAATTGCCTTGTCAGTTATAATTAAGGTGTTAACACAATGCTTTAGGGTCAGAAATACTTTAGCAAAATGGAGTAAGGTAGGCCCATGTAGTTACAACATTAAGACATTACTTAATGTTTAGATAAAGGTCATTTGAATGTCTAACTGCTTGTAAATTGAATTGAGTTTGTGACCAACGAGGTGTCTTTAGTGACATTACATATGCTATGATACCTATGTTAGTGAAAAGAGATGTAGAAAGAATGTCAGGCTGCCCGCATCTTCCTATCTCAACTAACTGAAACTGCCTGACATCCCAACAAAGGACCCATGCTGGCACATATGCTGGCATAGGTACCTTATATTATGACATGCTTTGGATGGAGGCAAATGGGAACTGAAGCAGTCCTGTAACGTCTCTACTTAAAATCACCATTTAGATTCCACACAGCTTTCTTCTCTCCAGCATCCCATCCACTTCCACATATAACATGCACACACATGAATACAGGCGGTAAATGGTAACAACTTGACCCTTGCTGATGGAAGATTACCTCATTCTCAATTCTGAGGCTTTGTACGTAAGATGACCATCAATTTTTGGTCTATTACAGAAGAAATAATAATAAAAGAGAGCTTATATTTGAAGTAATTATATATATTTGCTATATGTAGCAAATGTGTATCAGAAACGCATACCCCAAACAGTGCCTGAAAACCTAGGTATCATTTAATGAGAGATAAGTAATCTAGGTCAACTGATCTCTCTTCTGATGAGTTTGTTTCTGTACTTGTTTTGAGGTTTGGGTTTGTTTGGGTTTTTGTTCAGTGTATTTAAATACTTCATAGAATAAATCATAGTCAACTCCTTTATTATTTAAGCTGTTACTAAACTATGTACACTATTATTTAAACTATTTAAACTAAGACTATTTCTTGGGACATCCCCTCTAGAAAGATTCAATGGCCCTGAGGACATCGTCACTCCAGGTTGTCCACTGAGGTAAGGCACAGAGTTCAGCTGGCTGAGGATGAGGTCAGCTCCTTTTCTGACAAGAGCTGCTTTGAAGGGAGACGAAAGCGATGGCCACCTCCTCTCCTTCAGAGCTGCATTTAAACTGAGATTGTACTGTGAGCCCTGGCCTGTGCTACACTGCAGCTACAAATGTGCCTGTTGTACTTCCCTGACCCTGACTCACTGGTTTGGCTTCCTGGCTTGACCTCAGACCGGCCTCTTCACCCGATCTCTGTTTATGGACCTGATCCTGACCCAGACTTGCTGCTCTGCATCCCAGGTCCTTGTTGGTGCAGCCATTGCTCCCTCCTGCCCTGCTATCGTTCTCAGCTCCCAGCTTAACTTCTGTGGAGCAGACAACTGTCACTACCCTTGGCAATTTTGCCCTATACTCTCACTCCTCTAGATAGATGCATCCATTTGTCAAACAGCTTTAATTATCAATAGTATCCTGAGAAATTCCATCATTTTCTTATATGGTTGGGAGTTTCGTAACACGTAAGAATATCCTTTCTTCTCAAGGAGGTAAGTGATGTCCCCTTCATTTGCAGGTTCTTGTAACACTAATATGAATCATAGGATCATAGAATGGTTTGGGTTGGAAGGGACCTTAAAGACCATCTAGTTCCAACCCCCCTGCCATGGGCAGGGACACCTTCCACTAGACCAGGGTGCTCAAAGCCTCATTCAGACTGGCCTTGAACACTTCCAGGGATGGGGCATCCACAGCTTCTCTGGGCAACCTGTTCCAGTGCCTCACCACCACCTCTGCAAAGAACTTCTTCCTGATACCTCATCTAAATCTCCCCACTTTCAATTTAAACCCGTTATGCTGTTCTTGCTTACACTCATTCCTTATTGTTCATCTATTCTTTCCGCCTCCGCAGGCTCCTGCTCCTCCCACTTCTTTGCTCATACTGTTCAATTTCTGATTTATAGTCTTTTTCTTACATGAGGTTTTGTAGGTGTCACAGAAGCTCACAAAACCAAGTCAGGCCAACTAACAAACTAGAAACAGCATTTATTCCTTTTAGAAAATTGTAGCAAACTCAAACTAAGTTTTACTCTAACCAATACCACTCGGAGACTCCAACAAACATAACAATCCACAGGTTCAGGATGCCATCTGAGAATTAATACTACACATATGACTTAAGAATTCTTAAGCTTTATGACCAATGACTCAAAATGCACAATCTCTGACTTAATAAAGGGGAGGGCTCTCGACTTCAAGGGTTTTCCTCAGGTGGTTTCTCAACCTAAGGGGGTCTGACTGCAGACCCACTGCTCTGAGGAGGACCAGCTCAAAATGGCTCTCAAGTGAGGCCCCATTTAAACCCTAGTTGAATCTGATCTGTGGTCATATATGGTCAAGTACATCCCATTGCCTGATGTCTCCGTCTTCCTCACTTTTTACACAAATGTCTGACCACCACCACATAGGCGTGACAAGCTCTGTGGTGGGAAGATTGGTGGGTTTCTGTCAGCTTGTTTTTGGGGTGGGTGCATCTGCCACAGATAGGCATGAAGCGTTTCAGCTTCTGGGTGTCATAATGGAACATAATTGTTTCTTGGATTTATCCCAAATAGCTTCCAACAAGGTTATACAAAACCTCTAATAAAGTAAACTCCTTGTCTCTGTAAATTAATTTTCTCTAGTACTTGTGGGTAGACTTGAGAATTTCTTAATTGATTGTAAGGTAGAGAAAAGAATTTGGAGGTGCCCTCCTTGCTTTTGGAATACTTGTTTGAATTTCCTGTACTTTAATCAAATGGGGCAGAAATGACAGAAGAAAGGACTTGGGAAAAAATACTGAATGAAAACAAACTTACCATAATCTAGTCAGGAGAAAAGAGGACCCTCTCTGCTCGGCCACCTGTTAAATTTTTTTTTTTTTCAATAACTAGTCCAAAAGTCCATCAGAACTACAGCTCAAGGGCTGGCATATATAATAATGAATATATGCATGTTTCCTAATGCTTTTATTTTTTTTCACCAGAAATAGGAAGCTTATATGATGCAGCTAGTTAATATCCAGTTTTACACAGTCATATCTGAAAGCAGAGAACCTTTGCCCTCAGATCACAGAATTTCTACTTATAAAAGAACAAAGTGAAAGACCAAGGGTTGCAAGTGATTGTAATACAGCAAATTCAAGAATATGTGGGTGTTTCTACTAGTTGCTTTGAGTACTGTGGTTCTTTTGTTCACTTACGGACAGTAAAGCTTATTATTGCCCTCTTAAGTTCAGTCAAAATGTTTCAAAGATGATAATTCAGTGGGAGTGAGGCAAAAGGACCTTGTTTGAACACCTATTTATTATGCAGAGAGGAGAACTGTGGTGTCATGACTGCTTTATCTGATCAGCTGTATCTTCTAACGAAAACTTGAAGATAAACCCCAAAAATAGCTTAGGAAAGAGGGACTGTGAATCCTCAATTTTCCATGTCTTGTTCCTAAAGCAAAGTACTGTGTTAAGCTTCCATACACATGAGAAAATTAAGGTGCTTCGGAATTAGGTTCAAAAGAGCCAATATCTGAGCCACCTTCAAACAATGCGCAGACTGTGGCACTGCCCAAAGGTATTCAACAGGGACAAGAATAATGAAGCAAAATGAATTGAAATATAAACTTTAATGATATCAAGTACTGTTGTGGTGAGGGTTTTCTTTTTCCTTGCTTTTTTCTTTTTTTTTCCCCTCTTTTTTTCTGGATCTAGAATTGATTCTGAATGTGAAGTCTCTGCTCAGCCTGAGATGGAACTGAACCAGTTTGATATTTTCAGCTACCACTTCAGAACAGAAATATAAGTAAGAATTTATAAAGTTGTATATCTAATAATGTCAGCCCTTAAAAACTCTCTCTGGATGTAAATGGACATTTTAGGATTCTTCTTGGGTCTCCTGGTACATTAGCTTCCCATCTCTAATAAGAGGAATAATTAATCTCTACTTCTTTGCCTTTCATTCCTTACTCTTCCAATTTTTTAGGACTAAAAAGAAAATAAATTTGAGGAAGAAGAATAAGGCAACTGTGTGAAAATGGAAGAAATCCTGTGATAGGATACGTAGGAATTCCATACTAGGCCCAGAAATTATTCTTTTCTTCAGATTTTGAAAGTTTTTAAAGTTTTGCTTCAGCAATTGCAACTGTAAGGATTAATTTCCCTTCCATCCTGTTAGAATCCTAACCCACTTAGAAATTTCTCTTTTTAAAATCAATTCCTGCTAAAGTATAATTTAACATTAATTCAGAAAATTTTATTTTCTGAAATTTAAAGAAAAATGTGTAGTTTATATATAAAATAGATTAAACACACATTTTTTCCATCTTTCTATATTATGGCAGCTATGTAACAATTTCTCTAATCTCACTGTATAACATTCAAGAAACAAATTTTATGTCAGAGAATTAATTTGCAAAAACCCATCAAAATTAAGAGATAATGCTATACATGACTGAAAAAATTTGGAAAAAGAGAGAAATAAAGTCTTTATTAAAATATCAATATTTCCCCAGTATTTACTTTATTCAGTCTACCTGCTAATTCTCATAATTTGCACTCATAATTAAGACTAAAATTACACTTAGATAAGAGAGAAACAAAACACAAAGGTAGAATTTCCTTCTACTTTTGTAACATGGGTTTAAGGGAAGAAATAACCAGAGTTTTTCAGCTGAGAGGTTGAGTAACCTCATTCAGCATGAGGCTGATCATAAAGACTGGAGGCTATGTTCCTTGATTTATAATCTCTCTATAATTTTTTCCACTTATTAGGAAAAAAGTGTTTCTCAGATTCTTTTCAGTATCAGTTAAAAGGAAGCATATCTTCATTATCTAGTCATTGGTGTTAATTATGCCCGTAGTTAAAATATATTTTAGTTATTTCACTTTTTCTTTTCTTGTTTTCCTCTAAACAAATGATCAGAAGAGTAAGACACAAGAATTTCCTTATAATTCAGCATCTACATTACTATGTGCTTATCTTAAATGTTATGAGAATGTTGTCCTTGGTTAATAGAATTACTAGCATTTTTTTAATTATATATAACATAAGATTCCTATGTATTGTATGACAATAAGAATATAATGAAAATCTAAGAATATTATTGTTAAGCTTGTAGATTTATAACTAATTAAAACACCTGATTAAACTACTATGCAGGATGAATAAAAACAATGTAGCTAAATGACTACATGAGATTAATTCAAAGAAATAAGAATAGAAGATCTTTTTAACAAGCTCCTTAAGAATATAGAGTGAAATCAAATTCTTGGCAATTACATGTTGTATTAGTCTGTTTGTATATATGACGATATCTATCTGCCTTTTTAATTTACTGGTATTGTTGTGTGACATGGAAGAATTTTGGAAATAAATTAATATTTTGAATATTATATTAAATAACGTAGTAAAGTGACTTTACAAAACAAATTTATTATTTTCTGCTATTAAAATCTTTATTCTTTAAGAAATTTTACACATTTAAATTCTAGTCCTGCAACTACTTACATGTGTACAGTATATTGTGTCCTTCAACTACAGTTTTCTGAGATCGATAACAGAAAGAGATATGAAGTTATAAGCCCACACTGTGAACAAGTGACAATAGTTAATTTATTTCATGGTAAGCATGTAAAAGATAGAAAGGAATAAGTTTTCAGAGGCAGTTAAGTACTAAAGTTTAAATTTTAATTCATTATTGCAGATGAAGAAGTGATGGGGTCATTATAACTTATTTCTTCATATTACTTTACAAGATAGAAGGCAAACCTTGTATTTTTAATACAAACATTATGTATGCAGCAACTCTTCTGATGAATGATCCAGTCTGAAGTTTGATTTGTAACAGCACAATTACTGATTTAGGTAGCTACAGTAAATATAGGTAACTGCTTGAGGTAGCTCTAAAAGTAATTAAAAAATAAAACCTTCTTCCAGTAAATTAAATTTATTGAATAATTAAAAAATAAAAGGTCATTTAAAGGAGATATAAAAATAGATCATTAGCATGATAAATTTTAAAAAGCAACAGAAACCACATTCTTTGGCAGATACATTGCAGACACCAAATATTTCAGATTAAATAAATTTCTCTAAAATAAAAATGTTCTGAAGTAGTGTTGTTAACATCTATTTTTTGTGTAACTCTGTAAAGAGGTTCAGCCTACTATATCCTCTTTACCTAGATTTCAAAATCAATAATTTTTCTCAAATATCTCAGCAACTTGAAAAATACCACTTATTATTAAGTATTTTCTCCAGAAGAGGCTAACCTAAAAGCAACCTTAATCTCTACCTTAATCTTTTGGTTTTGCTCTCTCTTCTGTCAGAAGACAAACTACAGGAATGGGGTTGGTAGCATAAATATCATGTGATCATTCTTCAATAAATTACTGAGATAAAAACAAATATATGATGTGATGAAAAAATACAAGACCATGTGGTACAAGACCAAAAAAGCATGTAGAATTCACCTTTTGGTACTTGTATTTCAGTAGTCTTTAGAAGGTATATAATACTGAGAATGTAGTATCAATCTTTAAACTTTCCTACTTTCATTGTAATTCTTTCATTAGCAGTAAAGAAGGAGGTTTCTAGAAAACTCAAACTCCATAACAGATCAGCACTACAGATAATGATACCATATTGCCTGAGACTTATGCAGACTTGGTTTCTTTTTAGTTGGTTAGAGTTTCCTCTGCTTTATGAATACCAAATTAGGATAAGATCTTGGCCAGGAAATATGCAAATGTAATCACCTCTTTTCCCTATTTCTATCCACCTTTCTTTTTTAAAGATTCTACTTTCCATGACTGAAGACAATGCTGAGGTCAAGCTGGGAGCATTAGTCATTGTTGCTTGCCTGACAGCTAAACTAGGTTAAACAGAAAGCACCAGTTTTCTACTCTCAGTCTTTCCATAAATGCATCTTCTTCTGGAAAATGTATAATAATAATGTCAGAGTATCTTTCTGAAACAAACTGTTCGTGAAGTAAGCACTTCAAGAAGGTTACTAATTTTATCCAAGTAAAAGGCAAACAATTCAAATTACTTATTAAATTGAAACAATTATGCCAGCTTCACATCTCTCATATACGAGCCTTTAATTATTACTTTTTCTGCTTCAAGCTGAAGAAATTTCACCTGAAGAATTGTACTAGGACCAGATAACTGCAGTCTTATTAGTACTCTCTTCTTTCCTTAAACTATGAATGGTGCAGGCAATAGTGTTTCAACTCCACAGTCAATGTATTTCTGTAGGCTCATTGCTTTCAGTACACATTCACTCATACAAACACTGCCAGCTCATATGACAAATTCATAGTCAAATTCGGTGGCATGAATCCCTTCCTCTTTACTTGATTTCAAGTCTGAATAGCAAATTTAATAGAAAAGGTTAAATATGCCAGTACTTTAAATCAAATCCTATTTTGCTTATTCGTTATATTAACTACAGAGCATTGTCCAAATTCTTTGTGTGAATTTACCATAAGTAGGAATTATTTTGTAGCAAAATAAATAAATTTTATTCTAGACAAAGTATTATTTAATAAGGCAATGCCTATGGATATTCAGTAGTAAAAGATTTATGTTCTATTGTCACTGGATTCTTTTTGTTTAATTTTTCTAAATAATAAAAAAATGTGTGTTTCTTATTTGTTTGCTTGTTTTCCTATAGAGAATAAAGTAGGTGGAATTTCAACTGTTACCACTGAAAATTATGATAATATGAAGAAATAAGAAGACAGCTGTTTCAGGTCAGTATACAGGTACATCACTTGTGAACTTACTGTGTTGTATTTAAAATATGCACACAGATTAACTCTACATCATTGTCTAGTACATTGTATTTGAAAATTAAATTCAATTCTAGAGTAATTCAACATGCTTAGAGTTGCTATTAATTATTAGAATGAGATTTAAAAGTCCAGAGATTCATTTGTATTACCTAGCATATTTCCAAACAAGGTATCATTTAGGTGAATGCTTAATGAGCAATTAGTAATATGAAGCTTAAAACTGATGTGTTGGGAGGTAAAGGCCTTAATATAAGAAAAAGTTAAGATTGTAGTGTTTACTGTGTATGCTATGCAATATTTATAGAAATATTAGTTGGTATCTGTGGAAAAAAAGGAATGAGAGATGAATTAGGAATGTCTTGATTGTCTTGATTTTGTGCATAATGTATTGGGTTTGAGTTAGGTATAGTTCTCTGTGACTACTAGTTCACATGAGCTTTTTTAAAATGGAGAGTAATATTTAAATAAGAATGGATAGTGATAGATATATGTAGGAAGAAGAGAGGTTGCTGACAAGAATCTTTTGTCTAAATGTAAAATGAATTCTCATGCCACTCTGAAAAACTTTCATGTTTTGAAGGTTTTTGGTTTGGGGTTCTGTGGTGATACACAATGATTTTGAGGACTTTTAAACAACATAAGGTGAAAAATATGTGCAGCAAAAAAAGTTGCATACTGCTACTGAAATTAACTTAGAACCTTCTGTCAGTTTTTAGCCTATCTAGCCTAGGCATAAAAAGCTTCAGCATAGATAGGCCATAGGTGGATGTGTATAAATAAGTTAATACTGTCACAGCTTCATATTTACAGCATTCATATGACAACATCAATAACAGCAATAATATTGCTGTAAAAATATTGGGAGAAGGCAAACAGAAACTGCTAAAAATTCAAGTTATTGATTATCAGTGAAATTTCACACTAATTTTCTGCACAGATTTGGAAAAAGATAGGAACAGCGATTTCATATGAAGATTCTACTATAACTGTATGACACTATTTTCAGAAGCTTTTTTTTTTTTAAAAAATGACCATATTTAGATATATTTAAAATGTATATGTTATGCTTAGATTCATATAAGCTTAGACCTCACTAAGAGTTATGAAATAATGCAGATAAAATTAAGAAGAAGTTGTTTCCCAAAATACACTGGTGCTTTGGTGTCATTGAACTTTGGATAACAGTTCACCAGAGCTTTGATCAGTAGTTCTAGCAAAGTGGTTAACAACACCTAAGAGGTGGCTATATGTTACACAAAGAGTAATAGTACTGGAAGTTATAGAATCAGTCGACAGAAGCTCCATCTAGGAGATATTAGATTTGAGACATTTTGTGAATCTGATAAGGTGAAGATAGATAGAGCCCAATGTCATAAAAATAATAGTGATGAATTAGCCTATTCCATTGGAAGATTGAAGCCAATGAAAGATGATAGGAATCAGTTTTGTGGCAGGTAATCTCTCATGGAAAGCAGATTTCTAAGACATGTAGACTACAATTTTTAGGTAAATTCAGACCTAAAGTCTCTCATATATTCACTGAATCCTGAACTAAGAAAGACTTAAATGAATAAACATGAAGAAGAAAGTATTCTATGTACAGTCATAAACAGTTTTTAAAATTACAAATATCTCATTGCCTTGAAGATTCATTGAAAAATTAATAACATTTACACATTTATAACCCACAATAAAGCATGTGCTATTCCATATTGGTGAATAAAACTCAACCTTCTTGGCTAAAGAGGGTGCATATACTTAAATCCTGTCTTGCACTAGAAGCGTCCTGTGAATAGATATTTATATGTAAGGAAACTTTCATCTCCTTCTATTTGACAACGCAGCACACTGACAACTATATCGAAATGCTGTACTGCATATTATCCCAAAGGGTTGTTAATAAAACTCCCTGCAAGATATGATAAAATGAAAAGAAAATATCTGACTCACACATTGCATGAAAACATATCTGATTCTAACCATACATACAATTTGGTTACTATTAGCATTTTACATACAGTATTATTGAGACAGTTTCACCTTTTAAGAATAACTTAAGTGCTTAAAAGACACCTTTGTATTTATCATAAAGTAATTAAAAGCACTAAAAAACCCCTTCCTTATACAATTACAGATTACCTAAGTGTAATGAGAAGATTTCTGAGTTTTATAGTAATATTTAAGTATATCTAGAGTTACACAAATAAGATTAGCTTAACATTCAATGCATTTCAACAGTGATAAATTGAATTCAACTGTCTATCAACATTTAACTGATATACTTAACCATTTGCCCTGTTACAATTACTGCCAACTATTAATACATGTCTGTGAGAACTCTACATGAATGCATAATGTAGGGACACTGAAAAGATTTCTTCCAGTGCTTCATGTTATGAACTAGGACTCAACTTCTGTGAATGTCTTCACAATATCATACAGTCAGCTACACAACCTCTCAACAAGATGATTTGTTTTTTGGAAGTACTTTAACCACAGTGACGCATGGTATGGCATAGAATTACATTATAGGTTCAGTGTAGTGAAAAAGACAGTGAGTATCTTCATTCAATACTTGGTATATAGATGGTGCATGTAGGAGGAGGTTTGGTAAGCTGAACACAAGAATCTGAGAAGACCAAAGGAACCAACTTGCTTTGGCTGTCTATAGACTGCAAAGCACCCGACGTTTTGCTGTAAGTCTACAGTCCTAGTAAAATGATCAGAGTACTGCCTTTTGGTCAGATTCCCATGCTTCCTTTTCTTGAAACTCAGGCCAGAAACAAAATAGCTCCTGTTACCTGAAAGCAAATATTTCACATTCCTTTAACTTACCGTTTCCTCTTTAAAATAAAGAAATCTTAATTACCTATTTGGCAAATTTGGAAAAATGTGAGAAAAATCTTATTACTTGTTGGAAAACTCTAAGTATTTAAAGAGAGATTGTTCCCCTGTGAAGCCATGTTGAACTGGTTACTCTCTGCTGTACAGTATATGTTCATGCTGTCTATGCCAACTTTGACTTCCTCTGCCAAAGAGGAGACATTATTCCATGAATAGCCATTGTCACCCATTGATAATTATACATTGGTGAATATCAAGAATTAAAAGTATGTATTTCCAGAACCAGAAGTTCATCCTGGAAAGAGTAACATATCCTCTTTTTTCTTTTTCTTTCTTTTCTTTTTTCTTTTTTTGTTAATGTAACACATTTCCACCAAATCCCTATTAAACA